>NC_061122.1:40334695-40340016 GCF_002878395.1 Capsicum annuum | reverse complement strand
GAACTCATCCATAATTCTAGCTAAATATATTTAGGAATTTCAAATAACAAGTTAATACAGATTGTTTCAACTCAGATTGATCGATTGACGACTCAAGTCATGAGGAACACAATCCAATATCACGCAATTACAGCGACTCAATTGAAATTATATTTGAACCTATGAACTCATCCATACTTCTAGATAAATCAATTTAGGTATTTCAAATAATAAGTTAATATGAATCTTTTAAAATCAGATTAATCGATTGACAACTCAGGTCAGGAGAAACGCAATACCAGCATCAAGTAATTGAAGCGATTCAATTAAAATTGTAGTTGGACCTATGAACTCATCCATAATTCAAGCTAAATTTTTTAATCTATTTCAAATAATAAGTTAATATGAATTATTTCAACTTAGATGACTCAAGTTAGGAGGAATGTAATACAAACATCATGCAATTGCAACTACTCAATTGAAATTGTAGTTGTACCTATGAAATCATCCACAATTCTAGCCAAATAAATTTATATATTTCAAATATAATTTAATACAAATTATTTCAACTCAGATTGATCGATTGATGACTCAGGTAAGGAGGAATGCAATACCAATATCATGTAATTGTAGTGACTCATTTGAAATTGTAGTTGGGCCTATGAACTCATCTATAATTCTAGATAAATCAATTTAGATATTTCAAATATTAAGTTAATATAAATCATTTTAACTCAGATTGATTGATTGACGACTCAGGTCAGGAGAAACACAATACCAACACAAGCATTTGCAGCGACTCAATTAAAATTATAGTTGGACCTATGAACTCATCCATAATTCTAGCTAAATCAATTTAGGTATTTCAAATAATAATTTAATATGAATCATTTCAACTCAGATTGACCAATTAATGACTCAAGCCAGGAGGAACGTAATACTAACATCATGTAATTGCAGCAACTCAATTAAAATTGTAGTTGGACGTATGATCTCATCCATAATTCTAGTTAAATTAATTAGGTATTTCAAATAATAAGTTAATACTAATTATTTCAACTCATATTGATCGATTGACGACTCAGATCAGGAGGAACGTAATACCAATATTATGCAATTGCAACAACTCAGTTGAAATTATAGTTGGACCTATGAACTCATCCATATTTCTAGATCAATAAATTGAAATTGTAGTTGAAACTATGAACTCAATTGAAATTGTATTAAAATAGATGTTCAACTTGTTACAATAGATGACTTATCTATTGTAAATAAACAAACGTTGCCATCTATTGCGATATATGAATGAATAGTTAGAAATTGTCACACAGATATTGAAATTTGGTACAACAAATGACTTATCTGTTTTATGTTTTTTTTATTCTAAATTAATTTTCAGTCTGAAATAAAAAAGATAAAATACTAAGGCAGTAAAAAATATTTTTTGGATAACTCAAAAATCACCTTCTTGAGTTGTCTTATCTTGTCTTTTCAATGTCATCATCTCCTCGTGCCCCTCAAAGTTATTAATGAATATTTAAACCCATCTCTGGAATTATCTCTGCTTCAACTATAAATTAATTCATCTCTCTTTTTTCTCTTTCTCTCCTCTTTAGGGTAATCACAGTCGTCTCATTTTTCTCTTTTTTATCTCACCTTTCGCATGAGGATCCTTTCGGATATCAATGGATCTATATCTTTGATCGACTGAAATTGGTGTTTTGATACCTTTTCTTTTGACATTTCAAGTATGTTTACTATTGTTCTTTCCTTCTCGTCTTCTTCTTTATATGTTGGTTAAATTAGTTATTTACATCTGTTGTTTTATTTATTTACCCATTACCCATATCTTATTTGTTGAGAAAATTGAAGGAAAGGTGACTTTTAAGTCTTAAATGAATGAACCATTGTTCTCTTAAAATATGCAAAAATTCATATGTTGGGAGAACTTAAAAGGCCTTGTTGGAAGTATGGTTTTGTGTTGTAACTTAGTTCCCTACTTTATATGGCATTGTTTACCTCATTTCCTAGTGTGAATAATGCCATCAACAACATTAACCTAGTGTGAAGAAAGATTATGAGGTGGAAAAGATTTTTATAAGTTTCACTTAGAGCAAAGTGAGCTAAGAGCCATTGATTCGACAAATTTTTGGTGTTCGATTTCATAAGGGTCATATTTGAATGAGTATAACTTTATGTACAAGTGGAATTTTGAAGATTAAGACCCACCAAATTGTATATAATCAAATTATCTTTCCAGCGATACCAATTTTGCATTAATCCAATACCCGAGGGAAAAGTTATGTCATTTTTTGTTTGAGGTAGTAAGGGGTCACGATAGCCCCACGACGCGATGTTTATTCAACCCGACTAGGGTTCGCATCGTGAGGGATGCTTAACCCAACTAGGGGTCGCACTATGGGGGCTATTCCCCCATAGTTTTAGTTTTTTAAGGGCCAAGGGTCAGTTTGGTCCTTTCCACTCAACCCCAAATGTCCAAAGCATGAATTGTAACACCAAAAAAGGCATTATTTGCCCATCTTCCTCAAATCAACTCATGTAGAAACCCTTCTCCATTCCCAAGAACAAAAATTCAAACGTGACCATTGAAGAACCTTTAAGAAATGTTAATTCTCTTTCAAGATCAAAGCTTTAAGGTATGTTAGATGTTCATCCATGGGCCCTTTTCACCCATGGAGTCCAAAAATCTAATTTCAAATTCAAAGTTATAATTTTTTATAAGTTATTGTGATTTTAAACATGAATCCTCATGAATTGTGATTCTATACCATGTTTGCATGTAATTGTTGTTCTTATTAAACCCCATACATTTTAATGGTGTTGTTCACTGAGTTAAACCTTAATTGGTAATTTTAGTAGTGAAATTATTCTATTACTACAAGTCTTAAAACTATTTTCATGCTTAGCTTAAAACATGAATTACAAGTGTTTGATGAAATGCCTACATGAATGAGTTTTGAATAAATGCATACATATTATGTCCTTAAAGTTTTAGTATGATCTTGCTATTATTGATATCGAGTCCTAGGGGTTTGAATACATGAAAATTAGCTGCTTACCTAGTTTTCAATATCTGGAATGATTTTAGAATAGTTATGAGCCTTTTCATTTCAGTCAGTTACCAGAAGCAGTAAACAAGTTCATTCCACTATATAGTGTCATTTAGTAGGGAGTAAGATTTATCACCGAGCAAACCCAGGGATGGGGTCTCACCTACCAGTAGAGGGTGTGACCCTTAGTAGCAATCCCTGCATTTCATAACTACATTGCCAGTATAGGTTGAGACGTTACCTTCCAGTTGAGGGTTGACACTTATCTCATAAGGGTACCTATTAGTTATTGGTAACCCTAAGTCCTTTAGGATAACACTTTAGTGGATTCACATAGCCACTGTTAGTACCCATGGCACAGTACCAATACCCTTCCAACTGGGGTCACAAGTTGGACCCCAATTAGCTCATATTGGGGCATATCGGTTAGATGATAGCTTCCATAGCCTAAGTCCAGTATTTAGTTCAGAGTTCAGTTTTCAGGATTTTCTTGACCATGGCATACAGTTATTAGTTGCTCAATATTACAATTTAAGTATTTTAGTTTACAGACTACCCCAGTATCATGTCATATGTTTGGTCACACATTCTCATATTTTACAGCTTTCTCGTAAACTACACATCAGTTATCTCATGCTTTTTTATTCAGTCAGTTATTATTCATGCTTATGAGCTATGAATATCAGCCTAACCTTATTTAGCATACTAGTACATTCAAAGTACTGACTACATACTCATTTCTTATTCTGTGATGTCTCTTATCATAGGTTCGGATGCTCAGGTTCTCGACCACACCTAGATATCCCAGCGCACCAACAATAGCAGCAATGGTGAGTCCTCATATTCTGAGGACCATTTAGTAGTTAGTCGGAGTTAGTTGGGGACTTATCCCATCAACTCCACAGTCAGTCAATTTATAGGCTTTCAGACTAGTATAGACAGTTAGTCAATTTTTAGTCGTTATTATCAGTTGTTTTATCAGTATTGACAGTATGCTTCATATGTTTTAAAACTTTGATTCAGTATTTATTTTTAGTTGTTAAAACCTTATGGTGTTTTTCAGCTAAGTTCCATACATGTGTTCCTTATTTATTCAATGCTCACAACAGGTAATATCTTATGGGTTAGCTTGTAATCCTTCAGGGCTGTAAGCACCATGTGGCATCCAGGGTGTACTCTCAAGGCATTACAAACTTAGTATTAGAGCCTAAGATTTTAAAGTGTCCTAGGAAGTCTGAAAGTCCCATTGAGTAAAGTCTTATGCATGGGTGTGAAGCGCGCCACACTTATGGACAATATGTTACAAGATGTTTTAGGAAAAGTTTTTCTTTCAGTATTTATGTCATGCGAATGAGCATCATCTCAAGTTAAATTCTCTGTCTAATTCAATCTTTCTTCCATTTATAGAACATGTCTCCCAAAAAGACGAATGGAAGGAGAAATAGAAATCAGCCCGCACCTTCACCTGTTCAAGAAGATCCCCTAAATGAGCATGTCTCTCATGACAAGTTCAAAGCTATATTCATGTAATACCCCGTATGTTTCTAAGCTAGGAGACGAACCATTTTTCTTACATATGAAATCTCCTATCCTAGGATTCATACTTGAGTACATGACTTACAATGGTATCCTAGAGATAAGATAGTTTATGATGCAATAATCATGTCCATATGAGTCACTTAAGGTAATACAAGCTAAGAGTTTTTGAATCCATCAAGTTTTAGTGTTTGATTTCATAAGGTTCATATTTGAATGAGTATAACTCGATGTTAATATGGTATTTCTACATATTTAGACTCACCAAATTGTAGAGAATTGAATTAGCTTTCCAACGATACCAATTTTGCCTTAATCCAATATCCGAGCAAAACGTTATGCCCATTTTCGTGAAAGACAGTAAGGGTATGCGATTGGTTAGGTGTCGCCCAACCAAACTTAGGCGATTGGTTAGGCGCCACCAAAGTCAGTTCCAAGTGCCCAAAACACTCTGTTTTGAGTTATTTTGAGGGTAATTAAGTCTTTTAACACTCCTTACACGTCCTAAACTTAACCCTACGAAATATATAGCTTCTAAACACATTACAATCCTATTAATATCTCAAAGTTCATTATCCAAGAGCATCATAGGAGAAAAACAACTAGGTTTGCACAATCAAGCTTGAAGATCAAATTTCAAGGAAATTCCTCCATCAATCGTCAAGAACCTCCCTTCCAAGGTATGGTAGTGTTCATTCACGGATTCTTTTCGTCCGTGGAGTTCAAGAATCAATG
>NC_061122.1:40265714-40331695 GCF_002878395.1 Capsicum annuum | reverse complement strand
CTTTTTGGTATTGCTATACCATATTTTTCAAATATGTATCAGTATTGAACCTTATGGTCTCACAATTAATGTTTTTGCATATTTTATGAGATATTATGCAGTTTATAGGTACAAATATTAGTCATGGGTTATCTTGTGATCCTTCGAGGTCATGAGCACCGTGTAGCATTTCGGTTCAGAAAATTGGGGCATTACAATTCACTACTATAGATCACTCTATAGTAGCTTAGAATAATCAATAGGCTACTATCCCAGCCAATCCAATGGCTAATTCAGCTGCATTTAGGATTCGGGACTTCACCCGAATGAATCCTTCTTTGTTTTGGGGATCTAAGTCTGATGAGGATCTGCAAGAGTTTCTTGATATGGTTCAGAAGATAACTGACATTATGGGTGTGATGTCTAATGAGAGTGTGGTATTGGGTTCTTACCAGTTGTAGGATGTACCTCACACCTGGTATAAGTAGTGGAAGGGAAATAGAGGCATAGATGCAGGGCCTATTGAATGGGAGGAGATTGCTATAACCTTTCTATATAGATTATTTTCTTTGGAGTTGATGAAAGCTAAGGTGATGGAGTTATTAACTTAAAGCAGGGTAACATGAGTGTGAAAGAGTATTCGCTTAAGTTTACTCAGCTAGCAAGGTATGCTCCTCACGTGGTGGATGATAACAGGTCTAGGATGAGCAAGTTTGTGCCTGGTGTATTTGATAGCATAGTCAAGGAGTGTAGGATATCAATGTTGATTTAGGAGATGGAATTGTCTAGGCTTATGGTCCATGCTCAGCAAATTGAGAAGGAGAAGGTTAAGGAGAGAGAAAAAGAGAGTAAGAGGGCTAGGACAAGTAGTATCAACTTTGCTCAATCGAGGTCAGAGAATGGTAACCGTCCTTAATTCCATCAGAAATTTTCAGCACCGGCTCCATCTTCAGCTAGTGCTCCTGTGACCAAGTTTAGAAATGAAAATTAGGATAGGGCACCAGGATCTAAGTCCCAAGGTAGTGTAAACAGGGGTCACACAAATCCTCTTTTCTAGAAATGTGGTAGAAACCATCAGGGTATTTGTAGAGCCGACAGTGACGTATATTTTGGGTGTGTAAAGCTAGTCCACTGAGTCAAGTATTATCCAAAATGGTTAGCAGGGTCAGTCCAGTCATCCCCCAGTTCCATCTGGTCGCTCGACTTAGCAGGATTCCGCTTCCAGTTCCACTAGTGTTCAATGCCTAAATAAATTATATGCACTTTAGTCTCGACAAGATCAGGGAAATTTACTTGATGTGGTTACTGGTAAGTTGCATATCTTTTATTTACATGTTTATGCTTTGTTAGATCTCAGTGCTTCTCTTTCTTTAATAACCCCTTACATAACTATTGATTTTGGTGTCAGTCCTGAAACTTTAGCAAAACCTTTTTCAGTGTCTTCCCCAGTGTGTGTCTTTATTGTATCCAGGCAGGTATACAAAACTAGTCAGGTCACAATATCCCAAAAACTCACTTCAGTTGATCTTGTGGAGTTAGATATGAAGGATTTTTACGTCATTCTTGAAATGGATTGGCTCCACTCATGCTATGGTTCAATTGATTATAGAAATAGAGTTGTTAATTTTTAGTTTCTGAATGAACCAGTCCTTGAATAGAGGGGTAGTACTACAATGCCTAGGGGTCAACTTGTTTCGTACCTTGGAGCGAGGAAAATGATATCCAAGAGTTGTATTTACCATTTTTTCGGGTCAAGGACTCTAGTTTTAAGACCCCCAGTCTTGAGTCGGTTTCAATGGTAAGGAAATTCCAAAATATGTTCCCTGAAGATCTTCTTGGAGTTTCTCTCGAAATGAAAATTGACTTTGGAATAAACCTTCTTCTGGATGCTAAACCTATCTTTATTCTGCCATATAAAATAGCTCTAGATAAACTCAAACAGTTGAAAGAATAGTTAAAAGACCTCCTAGACAAGGGATTTATTAGACCCAGTGTTTCCCCATGGGGTGCTCCAGTCCTTTTGATGCATAAGAAAGACCGTTTCCTTAGATTATGTATCGATTACTACCAATTGAACAAAGTCACCATCAAGAATAAATATCCACTCCCCAAAATTGATGACTTATCAACCAACTTCAGGGTTTTAGTTATTTCTCTAAGATAGACCTCAGATCCGGCTATCTTCAGCTCAAAGTCAGAGAATGTGATATTTTGAAAACAGCTTTCAGAACTCGGTATGGTCATTTTGAATTCCTATTTATGTCTTTTGGACTAGCGAATTACCCAGCAAATTTTATGGACTTGAAGAACAGAGTGTTCAAACAGTACTTGGACATGTTCATCATAGTCTTCATCGATGATATCCTTGTCTACTCTCATAATGAAACTATTTATGTAGACCACCTCAGAATTGTATTACAAACTTTTAGAGCTTATCAGTTGTTTGCAAAGTTTAGTAAATGTGAGTTTTGTCTAAGATTAGTAGCTTTTCTTGGCCATATTGTTTCTGGTGATGGCACTAGAATTGACCCTTAAAAGATCAAAGCTATGAGAAATTGGCCCCGACCTATCTCTCCATCAGATATCAGGAATTTCTTCAATTTGGCTAGATATTATTGATGGTTTGTTGAAAGGTTTTCATCTATTGCATCCCCCATGTTAAGATTGACTCAGAAGAAAGTTAAGTTTCAATGGTCATATTCTTCCAAGAAGATTTTTCAGGAGTTGAAAACTCGACTCACCTCAGCCCTAGTTTTGACCTTGCCTGATAGTTCAGAGGGTTTTGTCGTGTACTGTGATGCTTCCAGAGTTGGTTTGGCTTGTCTTTTGATGCAGAAGGGTAAGGTCATAGCCTATGCTTCCAAATAGCTTAAGCCCCATGAAAAGAATTACCATACCCATGATCTTGAATTAGCAGCTGTTGTGTTTGCATTAAAGATTAAGAGGTACTATTTGTATGGGGTGCATGTTGATGTGTTCATGGATCACAAAAGCTTGAAGTATGTGTTTTCTTAGAAGAATTTGAATATGCACCAGAGAATATGGTTAGAATTATTGAAATATTATGACATGAGTGTTCTGTACCACCTAGGAAAGGACAATATATAGTGGCAGATACCCTTAGTAGACTGTCTATGGGTAACATTACTCATGTTGAGGATGCTAAGAAAGAGCTAGTTAGGGAAGTTCATCAGCTCGCCAGATTAGGTGTCTATTTAGTTGATTTAGTTAAGGGTAATGTTTGGGTGCATAATATTTAGAAAACTTCTTTGGTTGTTGAAGTAAAAGAAAAGCAAGATAGGGATCCCAATTTAGTTAAGTTAAAGGAGTCAGGCAGAGTTCAGAAAGTAGAGGTTTTCTCCCAAGGGGGAGATAATGTGTTGCGTTGCCAGGGTAGACTGTGTTTGCCATGTGTAGATGAGTTGAGACAATGAATTCTTGCAGAAGCGCATTGTACACATTACTCTATTCATCCAGGGGTCACGAAGATGTACCGTGATCTATGGGAAATCTATTAGTAGAGTGGTATGAAGAGAGATATTGCAAAGTTTGTAGCAAGGTGCTCTAATTATCAGCAGGTTAAGGTTGAGCACCAAAATCCTAGTGGAACCATGCAGGAGTTCAGCATTCCTACCTAGAAGTGGGAAGAGGTAAACATGCACTTTATGATGGGTTTGCCTCGTACTCATCATCAGCATGATTCAATTTGGGTCATTGTGGAAAGGATGACCAAATCATCCCATTTCTTGCCAGTCTATACTTCTTATTCAGATAAGGAATATGCTAAGCTCTACCTTAGAGAGCTTGTTAGGTTGCATGGAATCCCGTTTTCATAATTTTTATTGAGGTACTCAGTTTACCTTTTACTTTTGGAAAGCCTTTCAGAAGAGTCATGGTACCCAAGTCCACCGCAGTACAACCTTTCAACCTCAGATATAAGGTCAAGCAGAAAGGATCGTTCAGATCCTAGAATACATATTAAGAGCATGTGTTATCTATTTTAAGGGTAGTTGGGATGATCATATGCCTTTGATTGAGTTTTATAATAATAACAACTATTATTCCAGTATTCAGATAGTTTCGTTTGAGGCTATATATATGAGGAGATGTAGATCTCTAATTGGTTGGTTTGAGGTAGGTGAGACTACTGTAGTAGGGCCTAATTTGATGTTTGATACATTGGAGAAAGTTCAATTGATCAGGGAAAAGCATAAGACAGCCCAAAGCCAACAAAAATCTTATGCTGATGTAAAGAGAAGGGATCTTGAGTTCAGATTAGAGATTTTGTATATTTGAAGATCTCTCCCATAAATTAAGTGAAGAGGTTTGGTAAGAAGGAAAAACTTAGTCCCCAATATGTTGGCCCTTATAGAATCTTGAGCTACTTTGGAAAGGTAGCTTACGAGCTCTAGTTGCCTACAAATTTGGCCTCAATGAACCCAGTATTCCATATCTCTTTGTTGAACAAGTGTATTGGTGACCCAACTGTAGTTTTTCCTTTAGAAAGCATAGATATTTATAACAACCTTTCTTAAGAAGAAATTTTAGTTAAGATCCTTGATCGTCAGATTCATAGACTAAATAGCTCCCTTGGTCAAAGTTCTTTGGCAGAATCAGTCCGTTAAGGGTGACACTTGGGAAGGAGAAGCAGATATACGAACCAAGTACCCTTATCTTTTCTTCTAAGTTCAGAATCAGTTTAAGGTAACAAGTTTCCTTAGATTACCTCTTTTCCATTCTCAGTTTCGACTTTATACAGTCAGTTTCATGATAATTCATACATTCACAAATATGATTAGTCATGAAGTGACCATTTTAGTCATGCGAGTTTATTCCATAATCTCAGTCCCTCAGTATTCTCAGTTTAGCATGTCCCATTCGAGGATGAATTTTCCTATGGGGGAGATATTATAATACATTATACACTTCTAAGATAGAAATTGGACCTTCGTTCCTATGAGTGTAAACTCTAGCCCTATAATTCGTACTTGAATCCATGTTTCATGATCATTAATCTAGTGTGAAGAAAGATTATGAGGTGGGAAAGATGTTCATAAGTATCACTTAGAGCAAAGTGAGTTAAGAGCCTTTGATTCAGCCAAATTTTGGTGTTCGATTTCTCAAGGGTCATCTTTGAATGAGTATAACTTTATGTATATGTAGAATTTGGCATATTAAGACCTACAAAATTTTAGATATCGAATTAGCTTTCCAACGATGCCAATTTCACCTTACTTCGATAACCGAGTGAAAAGTTATGTCATTTTTTGTGTGAGGTAGTAAGGGGTCTCGATATCCCCGTGCCGCTATGGCTATTCAACCCGACTAGGGGTCGCGTTGCAAGGGCTACTTAACCTAACTAGGGTCATGCCGCGGGGGCTATTCCCCCACAGTTTTAGCTTCTTAAGGGTCAAGGGTTACTTTGGTCCTTTCCCCACAACCCCAAATGTCCAAAGCACAAATTATAACACCCAAAAGGGTATTATTTGCCCATCTTCATCAAATCAACCCATGTAAAAACCCACCTCCATTCCCAAGAACAAAAATCCAAGTATCACCATTCAAGAACCTTCAAGAAAAGTTTCTCTTTCAAGATCAAAGCTTTAACGCATGTTAGATGTTCAGCCATGGGACCTTTTCACCCATGGAGTCAAAGAATCCAATTTGAAATTCAAAGTTATAATTTTTTACAAGTCATTGTGATTTTAACCATGAATCCCCATGAATTTTGATTCTATACCATGTGTGTATGTAATTGTTGTTGTTATTAAACTCCACACGTTTGAATGGTGTTGTTCACTGAGTTAAACCGTAATTGATGATTTTAATAGTGAAATCATGCTATTAATACAAGTCTTAAAACTATTTCCATGCTTAGCTTAAAACATGAATTGCAAGTGTTTGATGAAATGCCTACATGAATGAGTTTTGAATAAATGCATACATATCATGTCATTAAAGTTTTAGTATGATCTTGCTATTATTGATATCGAGTCCTAGGGGTGTGAATACCTAAAATTTAGCTGCTTACCTAGTTTTCAATATCTGCAGAATGATTTCATAATAGTTACGAGCCCTATCATTTTAGCCAGTTACCATAAGCAGTAAACATAGTTCAGTCCAGTATCTAGTGTCGTTCAGTTGGGAGTAGGATTTTGCACCGAGTGAACCCAAGGAGGGGGCTCACCTGCCAGTAGAAGGTGTGACCCTTAGTAACAATCCCTGCATTTCAGAACTACATAGATAGCATAAGTTATGACATTAACGTGCTAGTTGAAGGTTGACACCTATCTCATAAGGGTACCTATCAGTTGAGGGTAACCCTATCCTTTAGGAAAACACTTTAGTGGATCCACGCACCCAGTGTTAGTACCAGTGTCATAGCACTGACACCCTTCCAACTAGGGTCACAGGTTGGACTCCAATTAGCTCATATTAGGGCATATCGATTAGATGATAGCTCTCACAGTCTCAGTCCAGTATTCAGTTTAGAGTTCAGTCTTCTCTTGACCATGGCATACCATTATTAGTTGCTCAGTATAAGTATTTTAGTATTTCAGTTTATAGACTACCCCAGTATTATGTCATATGCTTGGTCATGCGTTCTCAGATTTTACAGCTTTCTCGCATACTACACATCAGTTATCACGTGCTTTTCTGTTCAGTCAGTTATTATTCATGCTTATGTGTTATGCATATCATCCTAACCTCATTTATCATACTAGTACATTCAAAGTACTGACCGCATACTTGTTTCTTATGCTATGATGTCTTATATCATAGGTTTGAACACTCAGATTCTAGACGGCACCTAGATATCCCAGTGCTCCAGTTGCAACAGCAGTGGTGAGTCCTTATATTCCTAGGACCATTTATGTTTATTTCAGTTTAGTTGAGTAGTCAGTCGAAGTTAGTTTGGGACTTGTCCTATCAACTCCACAGTCAGTCAATTTAGTGGCTTTCAGACTAGTACAGACAGATAGTCAGTTTTTAGTCATTATTATCAGTGGTTTTATCAGTATTGACAGTATGTTTTAGAATTTTTAAAACTATAATTCAGTATTGATTTTTAGTTGTTAAAACCTTATAGTATTTTTCAGCTAAAATCCGCACATGTCTTCATTATTTTATTCAATGCTCACAGCAGGTACTAGCTCATGGGTTAGCTTGTGGTCCTTCAGGGCTGTAAGCACCATGTGGCGCCCAGGGTGTACTCTCGGGGCATTACAATTATAATGTTCTTTTTGTTCTTCTATTATTTTACATGAATTGTTTTATTCTTTTTTGTAGATATAAGGAATTGAAAGTTAATCAACTTTTGCCCAACCAACACAAAAATAAATATGGGTTCATAGGAATAAGTTGTTTGTAGATGGAACCACTTCATATGTGAGAGGTATATATTACTGATCATGTTATCATAAAAACACACATAGAGTACACTAATTTTGTGAATGTTATTTTTTACCAATTAGACATTGATCATTCAAATAGATATTTGTAATTTTACAGTTAAGTTTGATAGGTCTGAACTGATAAGGCTGAGGGACCTTGTAGATGGTGTCGATATCCTATTACGGTTTGTTAATTTTGGTAAACGGATCAAGTTTTGGTGATATTATAAAAAGATTCAACAGTGATTGGACTAATTTTAAGGGTTCAATGGATTTTTGCAAGGCCTCCGAAGCATCAAACTGCTGCAACCAAGAACAAAAATTAATATAGTTGTTGTCCTAGCCTAAATTTATATGGTTAGGTTGCTCGGTGTAATGATTATACAATAGAAGGTACGGTAGGAGAATACCTACGATGGAAAGGGGAGTTGATGAAGATTATATCATCTTAGACCTTATTAAATAAGAAACACAAGGTACCAAGAAACTGTAGCGAATCTGGATGATGAAATTGACTTAAAACATGAAAAATCAAAATGAGGTGCAAATATGAAACTTATCCAAAAATGAAAATTTGTCAGTTGTCTCTCTCAAAAAAATATTGTAGATGGCTACTTTTCTAGGGAAATGCGACTATTTAGCATCATTGGAATGATCACCTCTAGAGAAAATAATACAACACCAAGGAAGAAGCTTTACAGGCACCGAGGGTTGAAAGGATGTATAGTAAAGAAAGAAAACTTGCATTAAGAACTTCTAAAGTTAAAATAAGGAGTCAAGCCAAGGCAAAAATTTTAGAAGTTACACTTGCATCTTAGGCCTTCCGTTTGTGGTTTTGGTCACGCCAATCGTAGTAAAAATAAAAAGGCTTGGGATTTTTGCCCAATTTTATACCTTTTTGTTTCCACTGCTATTGACCTGATCAAAACCACAAACAGAAGGCATGGGATACAAGTTAAAATTCAGAAATTTCTGCCTTTGGCTTGATTCCTTATTTTAACTTCATAAGATCTTGGAACGAGTTTTCTTTCTTTACTGTACATCCTTTCAACCCTTGGTTCCGGCAAAGCTGCTTCCTTGGTGTTCTATTATTTTCTCTGGAGATGATCATTCCAACCACACTAACTAGTACTAGTTCCCTAGAAAAGTGTCCAGCTGCAGTATTTTTCTTTGAGAGAGATGACTGGCGTATTTTCATTTTTGGATACCCTTTCATATTTGCACTTGATTCAGATTTCTCATGTTTTAAGTTAATTTCATTGGCCAAATTCGCTAGAAGTTCCTTGCTTGCTACAATATGTTTTCTCTTCAATAAGGTCTTTGAGTATATAGACTTTCATTAACTCCCCTTTCCCTCGCATATATTCTCCTATGGCTCCTTATAACATATAATCATCTTCCCGAACAACCCATCTATATAAATTTAGGCAGGGGAATTTCTATTGGTTTTCCATTCTTGTTTGCTGCAATGGGAGGCTTTGAAGGCCTTTTCAAAGTCCAGTGCACCCTTAAAGTCAGTCCAATGGCTATTGGATCTCTGCAATACCACCAAATATTGATCCCTTCTTAAAACTTGACGCGCATAAACATGACCAACAATCATCATTAAATCTTAATACGGTATCGACACCATATTCATGGTCCTTATCAATTCTAGCCTATCAAACTTAACTGTACAATACAGGATCTTGTTTGAATGATCAATGCCTAATCAGTTAAAAAATTCATACACAAAGTCATTGTACTTTATGTGTGTTATCACGATGACCTTATCAATAATACATAACTCCCACACATGAAAGTGGATCCATCCATCTGCATGCACCTTATTCTTCCTACCCCATTTTTGGCTTAATTTGAATGGACAAATAACTAACGTATTGTAACTAATGACACATCTGTTATAATTATCAAACAATTACAGGCATCTATTACAATAGATGATTAATCTGTTGCAACAGACAACTTATCTGTTGGAATTAATCTAACAGGTATATACATTTGTTGCAACAGATTTCCAAATTTGTAAATTTTCAAACAGATAGAATATATTTTGCAACAGATTATCCATCTGTTGGATTTTATTTTAAATTTATTTTTCAATTTACATAATTGGAAAGTCACTAATTTTATTTAATTAAGGGATGTAATTATTAAAAAAGAGGTGAACAGTCGTGGATTTTTGACTAACCCATTTAAATCCTCTATAAATAGGTCTCTCCTTACTCCTTCAGTTTACTCCACTTCTAGATACGGTTGATCCAGATTTGGACAAGGCAATTCTGTGCAGCTCTTTATGGGAACTTGAAAGATAGATTCATGAACTCCGATGGGAGTTGGGCGCCATGAGAGTAAGGCTGAGGAGGGCCCTACTGCTGCCGGATGACAATTGTCCTGTTGACAATAATAATAATAATAATAATAATAATAATAATAATAATAATTAGGTTATGTTTTTTCTTTTAGCGTATGTATTTTATTGTACTATATCGAATCTACCTAAGGGAGGAACCTAGTGTATGTTTTATTTTTTATTGTATATTTGTATATAATGGATTCAAAAATCTATGTATGTTTTGGTCAACTTTGGATTTTTAATTCTGTCTATTTATTATTCTCAATATGTCGATGGTTGGAGGTAGGGATTGAGCTTTTGTTGCAATGGATGGACTATATGTTGCAACAGATAGTTAATCTGTTGTGACAAATGGACCACATGTTGTGACAGATGGAGGCAAGAGTTGCAACAATTCAATAGAAATGGTTATATTATTGAAAAGCTAAAAAACATGACTTTTCACAATAATTAAAAAGGCATCAATTAGATTTAATTATGACTTTTCACAATAATTGAAATGTCACCAGTTAGATTTAATGAAGGAGGTGAACAATCATGACTTTTTTCTTACCACATTCAAATTCAATCCTCTATTAATAGGTCTCTCTATGCTTATTCATTCTGCTATACTTTATTTATTTCTTGCATTTTGTCTTTTGTATTACATCTTCAACCACTTCACTTCAAAGACCAGATTCTTTTCTCATTGAGGTAAGTTTTTTTTGGGTGTTTGTAAATCTATCAGTTAGTAGTATATGTTGTATTACATTTGGACTCCTTTCTTACTTTTATGTTTACGTTTTTTGTTAATTCATATGTGTTCTAGATATGGCTAATACTGTTTAGCACATTTCTATATTGTGCGACATCATTGGAAAACTTCAAAGGCAGGTTAATGAACTCCAGTGGGAGTTGGCGGCCGTGAGAGGAAAGATGCTTCGAGAGATTCGCAGGCTAAGGAGGGCCCTACTGCTGCCGATTGATGATTGATCGGCTGGTAATAATAATAATAATAATAATAATTAGGTGTTGTTTTTTATTTTAGCGTATGTATTTTTATTTTTCTATATCGGATCTACCTACATAATGTATATATTTTTATTTTTCTATATCGGGTCTACCTAGCTAATGTATTTTGTTTTTGTTTATTGAAAAAATTATGTTTGGTCGAGTTAGACCTTTTAATTCTTATTCAATTTTCATTCTATCTATTTATTCTTCTCCAGAAACATGTCGACGGTTGGACGTAAGAAACAATTTTAAATCTAGTAGCAATAGCATGAGTTTTGAATTCTTTCAACAGATAGACCATCTATTGAAATAGATTGGTCATCTGTTGGGTTTGTGGCAGGAACTGTATTGTATTGCTTCAAAAAAATTATACATTTGTTACAATAGATTGGTCGTCTGTTGGAGGAACACATTCCAGTTTGATGTACTGTATTATGTTTTTCCAGCAAATGTCTATCTATTGCAACAGATAGGTAATCCGTTGAAAATAATTTTGTTGCCTGCTGTATTTAGTTCATGTTTTATATTATTTTATTGATGCACAAGTTAATAAAAGATATTGTATATAATAAATAATAATATTTACGTTCACAACAATGAGTTAAAAATATAAAAGTCCATAACAAATAACAACACAAGTTTTGTTATTACAACGATCATGGTGGATTATGATCCATGCATGTAGTTCTTTTGTGGCCAACGCTCTTACATACGGAGAACTTGTTTTTTCTTGATGGGAATGATTCTCCGTCTCAATGCCTTCTCTTATATCGCCTTTCTTACAGTTTAATAGTACTTAGGTCAATATATGGAGGAGGTATTAATCTCCCCAAAAGCTCTACAGGAACAACCGAAGATTCTTCGGGAGGCACCACATTAATGCTCTCACTATATACCATTATATATCTTTCCACCAAATAATATGGGACGATTACTTATAAATTTTAGTTCCATATTGTGCATCATATTGGGCTCGCAAAGCTGTCATAGCATGTGGACAGGGTATTCTGACCAAATAAAAAACTCTACACGTACAAGATCTTGTTTGAATATTGACTGTGGCGACATCACCATGACCATCGATACTGAATTTGTAATCTGCTATTTACTGAGAAAACAATCTATTCCCCAAACTGACGTTTGTTGATATTTGTTTTTTGGCTTCTAGAACAAATATGGCTCCTGCATTCGCGAACTGCATATGCCTTTCGTGAAATAATTTTTCATACTTCTTTTTTATTTCATCAAATAGCGCCATGATGGGAAATTCTCTTTCAACACCAAACAATAAATTCACTAATTCAACTATGTTTGACATCATAATATTATACCTATACAAAACAATCACTTCGTATGGCATCATATTAAACTTGTAACTCAAACAATACATTAAATTCATAAGAATGTATCTATTTTCTAGACAAAATACCCGGCTCTATCCCTCGAAATCGACACATACTAGATTTTCGACTGCTTTGGGATGCATATCCATTATTTGATTGAAATGGTCAAAAAACTCATCTCTATTATATGCTTTAGATGCTTTATAAAATATGGTCCCAACCCTTTCGTTGTGAAAGTTGTTTTGAATATTATCTCCAAGATGCCTCATGCAACAACCAAAGTGAGTTAAAGTGTAGAAAATTGAATCTATCTTTGGGATACTTAGATGCCTATCCAAAATAAAATACAACCCTTCGGTATCTTCGACGCAACTTTGTATTTGTTCAAAAAAATATCCATACGAGGCATCATATTCCTTGTCCACTACACAAAAAGTAACAGGGAAACAATGTCTCTCTGCATCCCGTGCCACCACTGCTAGAAAAACTCTATTATACTTGCTCCACAAGAAAGTCCCGTCGATGGCTATAACTTTTCTCAAATGTTGAAAAACCAACAATTCAAGCACTATAGGATACAAAAAAGTACTTGAGCCTTCTATTTTCATCAACATACAACGTTGTCTTACTTCCAAGATTTGTGGACTCAAGCATGTAATGGTAGGCATCGAGGACTACATACCCATTCTTATGTGTCCCACTAGCCAAGTCCTTGGCAATTACCATGTCTGTATATATCTTCCAATAACTGACCATAATACCCAATTCTATAAGGAATTGATTAGCCATATCACTTGTAGAAGGACCTTTGCCATTAAGAAATCTATTCTGGAAATATCGATCGAGGACCTCTACCGTGTCATGAGGATTTTCGATCGTAATGCGATCCAAACCATATGTGTGATAATTTTTTTAAACATTAATGATGAATCTGTCAGAACTTAAGTATTTCACAACTCTCAACCACCATTTGTAGTTCAGATTAGCACATCTGAAGGAAAAAACTCTGCTCAAATAAATTACCTTCTTTAGTTTGAAATCTTTTTTCAAGCAAGCAATAAACAAATAAATAGATAGTTCTTTCTTATCCTTGAATGACATTCCTTTGTAAAAGTCAGTCTCGTCATCTTGACTATTGTCCAACTTTGTTGATTGAGAAGAACTGCCCACCGTACTGCTCATAACAATGAGCGTAGGTGTTTGATCATTATCTGAATATTCATATCCAAATCATCCAGCTTATCATCAAAGATGTGTTATTGTTGTTGTTCTTCTGCATTCTGGTTCTCATTCTCTCTCGATTTTTAAACCACGTACACCCTTAACACGGACTATCTGAATCACTATGATAAGAACGCAACCAAACCTAATCAGTTATCTTGAAAGGTAGTACCCTCTGATTTTCAAAGGAGCTGTGCGTGTAGATGATGATGAGTTTTTTCGGTTGACAATTTAGTCCACAATATCTGATGATTAAGTTCATAAAATCATTATACGAGACATTACTTTGGACTGTCATAGCTATCTTTTCTAGCATTTCACCCTTCTTCCAACGTCATACATATCGATTGCTCTTCTCGATCCATTCACCATGACAATCCACTCCTATTGTTATTGATCCCTCTATTAGTGGTCTAAGTAAAGATATTTGTTAAAAAAAGTTAATAATGACATTATAATAAAATTAATAGTGATATTATAGTACCATGACATGAACTTTAACAGATGGTAATATGTTGAAACAGGTGAGTTATATGTTGCAACAGATGGCTCACCTGTTGGTAATTCATGTTATAGTACTATAAAACTTGAAGCTGGTTCTAACAAATGAGTCATCTGTTGGAACGGGTGACTCATATGTTATAAAAGATTATACATCTATTGTAACAGATGAAGCACTTCTTGGGATAGATGTTACAGTACTAAAGAACCTTTGAAGCTGATTCCAACAGATGAGTGACATATTGCAACAGATAACTAACCTGTTGCAACATATTAGTCATCTATTGAAACAAATGACCAATCAGTTAGAATCAAGTTTAGGTTTTGTTTCAACAGGTGACTAATCTAGTTCAACAAATGACTCCTCTATTGCAACAGACAAATAGTCTGTTGTAACAGATGACCAATCTGTTCAATTCATGTTATGACAATATAGAAACATAACCATGAATCCAACATATGAGTTTTTTGTTGCAACAAATGACTCATTTGTCTCAACAGATGAGTGATCTATGGAAACAGATAGCTCTTATGTTGGATTCATATTTGCGTTTTATCTATTGTTGAAAAAACAACACAGTAGTAGTGTACTTAGATGACAAATTCAACTAAAAATTATAATTTTACTTAGCAAAGTCACCTATGAAGTAATGCCAAAGTGATGTACCAAACGAAATTTGACTTAAAAATTAGTCAAGTAGCAGCAGTAACGGTAACAACAACAACAATGGTCAACAATAAGAAGATAATGATGATAATGAAGAAAAAGAAGATGATGATAATAAAGCATAAGATAGTGAATAAAGCAGTTGCAACAACGAACAACAAAAATCAAAAAGAGAGAGGAAAACAACAATGAATGAGAAGAGAGAGAAATACACGTTTTTCCCTCCGTTTCCTGTTATATTAGGTCAACATTTGGATCAAAGTATAAATTAAAAAAACTTGTGGACTATTCTCAAACTTTTCCAACTTTCTTAATCACTAATAAAGTAATTGTCACTTATACTCAATTATTAAGACTTGAGTCACTTACACCATTTTTTAAAACTCTTTTGTCATTTTTAACAAAATTGCCCATGAAACTAAGATATGCAGAAAATAAAATGAGTTAAAATTAACATAAACCACAAACCACTACAACAGAGAGAAAGAAAATAGCTGAAAATAAAACCAAGTGATCTAATTTTTGTGTAATACAGACTGAAACTGAAGATCACAAAGTAAAATAAAGTAAGGCAGTCGTTAGATAGTAGCTTGTTCGAAGGAAGAAACTAATCAATAGGAATTATAACAAGTAGGAGAGGCCAAAATATCGGGATTAAAGAAACAAATTAGCAAATGAGGAGGGGGAATTGATGCTTATGTGATCATCAGGTTCCTGAGAATCCAATGCATTTGTTTGTTACTTAATTACATTTGAATGACTGAATTAAGAAGAGGATTAGAGCAGTGGACTGGAACCACAACCTATTGGGAGATGGTATCCAAGGAGAGTTTTGATCAACTTACAAAATAAATATTGGAAGTAGTTTCAATAAGAGATATTCCCTTCGTTTGAATTTATTTGTCTGATTTAGACTTGACATAAAGTTTATATAGTCTTAAATTAGAGATATGTGGAATGTACCAAAATACTCTTTAATATTATGGTATTAAACATACCATGTGGAAAGTTGGAACTAAAAAGTTGCAAAAAGAGTAAAGAAGTATTTTTTTTCTAAACTAAGACAAACAAATTAAAATGAAGGAAGTATTAGAAGTAATATGGGGACGGGGTGCAATGGTTTATCATACATGCGAGCCACGAATTGGCAATTATTCAAAGGTGTTATTGTACAGACAGATGAAGCAATTGCACAGATTAAAAGCGAAGTTATAGGTAGAATGACTTAGTTGTTCAAAGAAAGAACATAGATGTAGAGGCTGTATACATCTATTGAAAATGTAACTAGTTGTTTTTGCTTACCGGAGCCGACTTTTCATAATATCCTTCCTAAAAGGTGGTTGTGGAATTAGGTGCTCATTTAATTCAAATGTTTTAGCCAAGAAAAAAAAGAACGTTACCTTGAAATAGATGATTCTTTATTTTTTCTCTTTTGAGTTTGCTTGAACCGAATCGTATGGATCTCTTCAGTAACATGAGGGTTAGCTGCAAAATATTTTCTAGTCAAGGGTCACGCAATTACCTTTTCTCCATATTATTTCCAGGAATGTTTGAAAGGTCTCCAGTGGCACTTCTTTAACAATTGTAACATATATATAGGGACTACCTATATATAGAAGAGGGAAATAATCTATTGGGCTTCTGCTATGACGTTGTATCTTTATTTCTTAGTTGCTTAGATTTATTCTGGAACCTCCTTCCCTTCTATGTTTTATATTTCTTCTTCCGTTGGAAAATTTAATACAAATTTGGATTAATTGAAATGGTATGGCACTGAACTCTTACATTATTGCATGCAATTATGTCATGACCTAAGCTGGGCCCCTAGCCGTAACGAACATCCCGAACCATAGTGATCTGAACGCTCTTCTACATCTGGATATCATGCACTATACTAGAATAATAAAGAAAAGATGCGGAAGAAAAACAAACGGAATCATGGTCATATTCTGTAATATGATTAACAATACGGAAATAAGTTTATAAACATCTAAACAACATCATTTTCAGTTTGCGGAATCTCTACTACTCACAACATTAATAAAATGTCTGAGTCTAGGACAAGGCCCCCAGTGGACCTAAACCAAAATAAATAACATATGACCATAATGAAAATAGGCCTTCCAGAATAAAGAAGGCTCACCAACTGCACACTTCACTTTTGTCTGAATGACTATGGATTGGCAGGACCTCTAGACTGAGCTTCAGACCCTGAAATATAGGGGGTCAACACAATTGTACTGGTATGCGAGTCATCCAAAATAATGAAATTTTATATAAAATATAAGTGAGAGAAAATCATGAAGCATTATGCATGAAATAGTTTAAAATACACGGGCAACTTCAAATTATCTTTCAAACAATTTCGTCCGTAGATGCAATACCATCCTTTATTTTAATTCTGAGTTAGGTGGTACACCCTACAAGTCTAACAGTCCACGGGCTATATGGAATCCGTCCATAACTCGACAGCCAAGCCCCCGATCCAAGTTTGCCGCAAGGGTTGGAGTTTCTGTTTTGATACGCCCTAGGGCACTAGGCCCGCGTATGATTCCTCTTTAAGGAATGTAATAACTTGTATCGGCAAAATACGGTTTTGGGCAATGAGTTTTTTGAACTCATGTCTTCTTCGGGTAACCACCTAACTCTCTTTAAGCCCCATTTTAGCTTTTTATTAACTTGTATCATTCTATGTTCAAAATTTGAAAATCTGAGTGAAAATCTGTATTCATACCAAGACTTGCAAGTCATACATCTGAGCCATAAGGTATCATGCAAGATTCTTTTATTTTAAACAATGTTCATACCACCAAAGCTTTCAGAAAAATATATGAGAAATCATATTTCAAAAACATAAGTCAACCATGCAAAAATTCTCATCTTTTCAACAATCCCAATAAACATGTGGTTGTCATGTATTTTTGACAAAACCATGCAACTCTTTCATTATATACTTTCAGCATTTATCAACATGTAAAAACCCCTCTCTTCAAATAAAAATCGTAATCAAGTCATAAACAATAATCAAGTCATTTGTATCATGCTTCTCAAATTACACTCAAATAATCATGACTTACGGAAACAAGAAATCTTTAAATGAGAAAGAGATTTCCAATAATTGATGCTCTCAATTCAACATTTAAATTCATCAAGTGCATGCATTTATAAATATATAAGTAGAGTTCAATTTTCAAGGGGAAGGCCTCAAGACCAAAGCAATAATATCATTTAAGAGTTCATAATGTATAATTGTAATGCAAGTTCCAAAACCCCTTTGTAATTCATGATTTCTAAACATTAACCATAATCAAAGTGTTTCAACTAGCCCATGTAGTTTTAGGAAAATCCTACGTACCTTAGGCTATAGGATTTGAAAGATAGAACTCGAATGTTGATCTGCCTTCTTGAAATCTTGACTTGAAAGCTTAGGGCTTTTGTTCTTGGGAGAGAAAAGATGCTTTCAATTTGAGAGAATCTGAAATTAGGGGCTTAAAGTTCTATTTTGATACTCAAATTTGGTGTTTAGACCGATTTAATGTGGGTGGAATTGACCCAAATTCCCCTGGAAACGCAACTAACAACTGCATGCTGAAAGGGGAAAGTTCGTCGCCTGCTCCATCGCATGCTACCAAGTATGGACAGGAGCGTGCGTCGCACGCAGATTGCATGATGCTACTATTTTGGGCTTCTGTACACTCCATCACACTCTACCTAGGTGTGGAATGGAGCATCCATCATGCGCAGATTGCACGCAACTGCTGTTTTGGGCTTTCAAACATGCCCTTACGCTTGTTCAAAAATTCTGAAACTTACCCGGGTTGCACCCTTGACACCTCCGATCATGAATCGACTTACAAATCGGTATTCTATGGCCAGGAAAGTCAAAAATAAAATCATCAAATATTATGATCTCAAAATATGACTAAGTCATTTTTACACTTAGAAAATTTTCAGAGGATTGACCCTCTAAGGATACTACGAAATGACATCAAGTAGAGAAAACTATGGGGTGTTAAATTATCCCCCTTGGGATCATTCGTCCTTAAATGATGGCTTAGAACACAGACAGGCACGATTTCAAGATACTAAAGAAAAGGAAATAAAAATAATATAGGGAGTGTAAATGAGTGATACCTTCTATGTCATTACTCGCTATCTAGAAGAGGCCTGCGTATCTAGTTCGCATGTCATCTTCTGATTCCCAAGTAGCCTCCCCCTCTTTTTGATTATTCCGCAACACTTTGTCCGAAATTATCTCCTTGCTCCTCAACTTTTAAACTTGGCGATCAAAGATTGAAATAGGCTCTTCTTCAAATGACCAAGAATTAGTCACCTTGATCTCCTATATAGGCAACACTAGGGAATAATCTCCAATACGCTTCTTCAATATGGACACATGAAATAAGAGATGAAAAGAAGCCAGATTTGCGGGTAACTCTAACTCATAAGCGACCCCACCGATTCTTCTCACAATCTAATATGGTCTTATTTAGAGAGGAATCAACTTCTTTTTCTTCTTGAATCGCATGACTCTATTTATAGGGGAGACTTTTAGAAACACCCAGTCACAAACCTCAAAAATTCTATCTCTCTACTTCTAACATCGGCGTAGGATTTCTGATGACTCTGTGCTGTCTTGAGTCAGTATCTAATGATTTTCACCTTCTCCATTGCCTGATGAACAAGATCAAGCCCAAACAACCATGTCTCACCAACTTCATACTACCCGATCAGTGATCTATATCTCCTCTCATAAAATGCCTCGAACGGAGCCATCTTAATGCTGACATGGTAGCTGTTATTATAGGCAAACTCTATCAATGGCAAGTGATCTACCCAACTATATTTAAAGTCAATTACACAAGCCCTCAGCATGTCCTCAAGGGTCTGAATAGTGCATTCAGCTTGCCCATCCGTCTGAGGGTGGAATGTAGTACTCAAGTACACTTGGGTACCTAAACCCCTCTGAAAAGATCTCCAAAACTGCGAATAGAATTACGTACCTCAATTGGATATAATGGATACCGATGATCCATGAAAATTGACTATTTCGTCAATGTACAAACTTGGCATAATCATCTCCCGAGTAGTTAGTCCTCATAGGCAAAAAGTGAGCTGACTTAGTCAGTCGGTCTACAATTACCCAAATGGTATTATATTGGTTTTGAGATCTCAGAAGCCCTGTGATGAAGTCCATATTGATTATCTCCCATTTCCACAAGGGCAAAGCTATCTCTTGGGAAGTACCACCTGGTCTTAAATGTTCCACTTTAACTTGTTGGCAATTCAAACACTTGGATATAAAATCAGCCATATCGCATTTCATATTATTCCACCAATATATAGCTTTAAGATCATGGTATATTTTAGTAGAGCCTGGATGAACCACATACCCTGAAGTGTGAGCCTCATCAAGAATTCTTTTCTGCAATCCATCCACATCTGGCACACATAACCTACCCTGATATCTTAAAATACCATCACCACCAATTTCAAAAGACATCACCTTCTGTTGAACCACTTCTTTCTTAATCTGCATAAAGATGGATCCTCAGCTTGCTTCTCCTAAACTTCTGCACATCGTGAAGATTTAGCTATTTCATGCCCAACCACCCTCCATCTTCAAAATCCAGAAGTCGCACCCCTAGATTCGCAAGTCGGTGAATATCTCACACCATCTCTCTTTTTCCTTTCTCAACATGAGAAAGACTGCTAATAGATAATCTGTTGAGGGCGTCGGTTACCACATTTTCCTTACCCGAATGATAGTACAGGATCATGTCATAATCCTTCAACAGTTCCAACTAATGCCTCTGCCTGAGATTTAATTCTTTCTGCGAGAAAACATACTGTAAACTCCTGTGGTCAGTAAAAATATCAACATGTACCCTATACAGATAATGCTGTCAGATTTTAAGTGCAAACACCATGGCCGCTAACTCTAAGTCATAGGTGGGGTAGTTTCACTCGTACATCTTCAACTGCCTAGATGCATAAGCTACTACCTTACCATGCTGCATAAGTACACACCCAAGTCCCACTCTGGATGCATCATAGTATACAATAAAACTATTTGTACCCTCAGAAAGGGTTAAAATAGGTGCAGTAGTCAACTTGTCCTTTAATTTTTCAAAGATATTATCACAAGAGTTAGACCACACAAATTTTACCTTTTTCTGAGTCAACTTGGTAAGTGGAGCATCTATTGAAGAAAAACTCTCTACAAACCTTCTATAATATCTCGCCAAACCAAGAAGCTCCGAATGTCAGTTGGAGTAGTGGGTCTGGGCCATTTTCTCACTGCCTTAATCTTTGGGGATCGAATTTAATCCCCTCACTAGACAAAATATGCCACAATAAAGCAATATCATTAAGCCAGAATTCAACTTAGAAAATTTCGCATACAATTTATGGTCTTTGAGGGTTTGAAGGATGATTTAGAGGTGACTGGCATGATCCTCCTCACTATTAAAATAAATCAAAATGTCATCAATGAATTCTATGACAAACTAATCTAGAAACAGGCGTAACACCCTATTCATTAGATCCACAAAGGCTGCAGGAGCAATAGTCAATTCGAAGGACATGACTAAGAATTCATAATGGCCATATCGGGTTTGGAAAGCTGTTTTAGAAATATCAGCCTCCCTAACTTTCAACTGATGATACCCCGAATGAAGGTCTATCTTTGAAAAACACTTAGCACCCTGAAGTTGGTCAAAAAGATTAACAATTCTAGGAAGGGGCTATTTATTCATTAAAGTGACCTTATTTAACTGGCGGTAGTCTATACACACACGGAGGGAACCATTTTTCTTACGTACAAAAAGAACAGGTGCACCCTAGGGTAAAACACTCAGACGGATAAAGCCTTTGTCAAGAAGATCTGTTAGTTATTCTTTCAACTCTTTTAGTTCTGCAGGAGCCATTCTATATGGTAGAATATAAATGGGATGGGTATCTGGCAATAAATCAATACCAAAATCTACTCCCTATCAAGTGGTATTCCTGGGAGATCATCGAGAAAGACTATTGGGAATTCATTAACCACAGGGACAGACTGAAGAGATAGACTTTTCGTATTTGAATCTTTAACCCGAATAAGATGATACAAACATCCTTTTGAAATAAGCTTACGGGCTCTGAGGTAGGATATGAATTTCCCTCTAGGTGATAAAGAAAGACCCTTCCATTCTATCACTGGTTTACTCGAAAAAAAGAAAGTAACCTTTTGTATTCTACAATCTAGCGTGGCACATATGAATGGAGCCAGTCCATTCCTAAAATAACATCAAAATCAATCATATCAAGCTCTATGAGGTCTTCTATAGTATTTTGGCTACAAATGGATACAACACAACTTTTATATACTCTTTAGCCACAATAGAATCACCTACAAGAGTGGAAACAGAGAAAGGTTCTACAATAGCTTCGGGCTCAAACCCAGAACCAACTGCCAAATATGGGGTCACATAAAACAAAGTAGATCCAGGATCAAGTAACACATAGACATCACAGGAGAAAATTTATAACATACTCGTGACCATATTTGGTGACATCTTTACTTCTTGGCAATTGGACAAGGCATACAACCGGTTGTTACTGCTCCCAATAGCTGAAGAAGTACCCTTAGGTGGTGGTGGTGCTGAGGAATTTGCTTGGGATTTTGAACCACTGAATTTCCCTCTTGTGGATGAATAATCTCTCTGAAAGTGGCCTGGCTAACCATAAGTATAACACAGTAACTTGTGCAATTGACACTTTTCTGGATGACGTTTTCCATAATTTTGACATTGCGGGAAAAACTGGGGTAACTGGGCTACACTGCCTTGGGACTGAGTACCCTGTACTCCCAGTCCACGGTTAGGCTGGAAATTCTGAAATCGACAATCAGTTGGAGGTCTGGGCACGGGAACACTGTCTGCAGGCTGAGTATTATTTTCAAACATTTTCTTCGGCCACCTATTACCCCAATTTCCGTCTTGGTGTTGGCTATAGTTTTAGTCTGCTGGTCTGGCCTTCTTGGCCTGCCTATCTTTCTTCCTTGCTTTAGCAATGTTTTTTTTCTGATCCTCGACCTGCTGCATGTGAATAAATAATATAGAGAAGTCCATATCCCTGTTTAACATCGTCTCCTTACACTCCAACACCAAGTCATCAGAAAGGCCGGATGCAAACTTTCTCATATGGGCCCTCATGCTTCCTGCCAACTCCGTAGCATAACAAGATAGTTGATTAAATTCTAGGGTGCACTCCTTGATACTCATCTTTTCTTGTTTCAGGTTCATGAAGTCTTCAGCCTTGGACTCCCTCAAATCCTAGGGATAGAATCGATTCAGGAAGGCTTCCACAAATTCGCCCCACACAGAAGGCTCAGCATTTTCACCCCTCGAATATTCCCACTCACTGTACCACTAAGTTGCTACCTCCTTAAGTTGATAAGCAGCTAGTTTAACCTTTCTACTTCATCCACATGCATCACTCGAAAGATTTTCTCCATCTCGTCTATAAATTCTTATGGGTACTCCTCCACCTTCGTATCAGTAAACTTATTCAACCTCATAAACTGACCCACCCGAGTAGCCTCAGATGTGTCAAACGCAGACCTACCATCCTCTGACCGTCGAGCCTGTGAAGCCACTAACTGTGCAATCATATGCATCGACTGTCTATACTCAGCATTTGATATCTCTCTCTGGGGAGGTTGGGTGTGGTTAGTCCCAGACCAGAGAGCCCTAGGTGCCCGGGGTGGGCTAGTTTGAATAGGAGGGACTCCCGGAGGAGCAACAAAATCAGAACTATAAGCCCTATTATGTTTCCTCATCCCGTGGGTAGGACAAACATATTGTGTCTGGGCATTCTGGTCATTGGAGTGACGCGGAGGCATGATAGGTTTTTCTGAAATACAAGAGACTATTGATTAGGGGACATTCAGACTCTACAACATAAACTAAATCACAAATAAGGGAAACATTCCTAAACTCCTAGTAGCCTCCTGCCTATAAGTGTGGCATGCTACATACCCATAAATAAGACTCTACCCGACGTGATTATGCACACACCCTAGGACCATTAACCATGCTTTAATACCAAGTTTTTCACCACCCAAGTTAGGACCCTAGCCATGATGAGCATTCCGAAACATAGTGATCTAGACGCTCTTCTACATCTGGATATCATGCACTATACTCGAATAATAAAGAAAATATGCAGAAGAAAAACAAACGGAATCATGGTCATATTCTGTAATATAATTAATAATACGGAAATAAGTTCATCAACATCTAGACAACAACTTTTTCAGTCTGCAAAATCTCTATTACTCACAATATTAATAAACTTTCTGAGTCTGGGACAAGGCCCCCAGTGGACCTAAACCAAAATAAATAACATATGACCGTAATGAAAATAGGCTTTCCAGAATAAAGAAGGCTCACTAACTGCATACTTCACTTCCGTCTGAACAACTCTATGGATTGGAATGACCTCTAAATTGAGCTTCAGACCCTGAAATATAGGGTGTCAATACAATTGTACTGGTTTGCGTGTCATCCAAAATAATGAACTTTTATAAAAAAACATAGGTGAGAGCAAATCATGAAGCATTATGCATGAAATAATTTAAAATACATGGGCAACTTCAAATGATCTTTCAAACAATTCCATAGATGCAATACCATGCTTTATTTTAGTTCTGAGCTAGGTGGTACACCCTACAAGTCTAATAGTCCATGGGTTATATGGAATCGGCCCTTAACTCGGTAGCCAAGCCCTCAACCCAAGTTTGCCACAAGGGTTAGAGTTTTTATTCTTATACGCTCAGGGAGCTAGGCCATCGTATAATTCCTCTTTAAGGAATGTAATAACCAGTATCGGCAAAACACTATTTTGGGCAATGAGTTTTCTGAACTCGTGCCTTCTTCGGATAACCACCTAACTCTCTTTAAGCTTCATTTTGGGCTTTTCTAAACATATATCATTCTATGTTCAAAATCTGAAAATTTGAGCGAAAATCTACATTCTATTATGTTATGTGTTACTATGACATTATCTGAGTTGGCATCGTCATACCAAGACTTGCAACTCGTATATCTGAGCCATAAGGTATAATGCAATATTCTTTCATTTTAAACAATGTTCAGACCACTTAAGCTTTCAGATAAATACAAGAGAATTCATATTTCAAAAACATAAGTCAAAACCATGCAAAAATTTTCATCTTTTCAACAATCCCAATAAACATGTGGTGGTCATGTATTTTTGACAAAACCATGCAACTCTTTCATTATATACTTTCTACATTTATCAACATGTAAAACCCCTTCTCTTCAAATCAAAACCGTAATCAAGTTATAAACAATAATCAAGTCATATGTATCATGTGTCTCAAATTACTCTCAAATAATCATGACTTACAGAAATAAGAAATCTTTAAACGAGAAAGGGATTTCCAATAATTGATGCTCTCAATTCAACATTTAAATTAATCAAGTGCATGCATTTATATAAATATATAAGTAGAGTTCAATTTTCTAGGGGAAAGCGTCAAGACCAAAGCAATAATATCATTTAAGAGTTCATAATGCACAATTGTAATGCAAGCTCCAAAACCCCTTTGTAATTCATGATTTCTAAACTTTAAACCATAATCAAAGTGTTTCAACTAGCCCATGTAGTTTTAGGAAAACCCCACGTACCTTAGACTATAGGATTTGAAAGATAGAACTCGAATGTTGGTCTGCCTTCTTGAAATCTTGACTTGAAAGCTTAGGGTTTTTGTTCTTGGGAGAGAAAAGATGCTTTCAATTTGAGAGAATCTGAAATTAGGGGCTTAATGTGTTGTTTTGAGACTCAAATTCGGTGTTTAGGCCGAATTAATGTGGGCGGAATTGATCGAAATGCCCCTGGAAACGTAACTGAAAATTACAGGTTGAAAGGGGAACATGCGTCGCATGCTCCATCGCATGGTACCAGGTGTGGACTAGAGCGTGTGTCGCCCGCAGATCGCACGATGCTACTATTTTGGGCTTCTGCACGCTCCATCGCACTCTAGCCAGGTGTGGATTGGAGTGTGTGTCGCGCGCAGCTGCTGTTTTGGGCTTTCAAACATGTCCTTAGGCTCGTCCAAAAATTCCGAAACTTACCCGGGATGTACCCTTGACACCCCCGATCATGAATCGACTTACAAATCGACATTCTAAGGTCGGGAAAGTCAAAAATAAAATCATCAAAGATTAGGAGCTCAAAATGTGACTAAGTCCTTTTTACAGTTAGAAAATTTTCAGAGGAATAACCCTCTAAGCATACTACGAAGTGACATCAAGTCGAGAAAACTATGGGGTGTTACAAATTACAGTTCTCCCTATCAGTATGATTTTCCCTTCATTACAGAGAGGTACTAGCTATGATGTTTAAAGTCAATTTAGTTCATTGTCTATATTCACACTTAAAAACATTTTATGCAAGTGCAGACTACTAAAAGGATAGCACGAGGGAGCTTTGTGTCTATGCCATTCTTGGTTGCCAATTAAAATGTTGGTCATTTAGAGCAAACTATAGTTTCATTGTACTAAATGTATATTTTAAGAGAGGTGTTAATATGGACAAATCTCAAAATGGAAACAAAAGGCATGAGATTCAGTAAAGCAGAAGATAAATCCTTGTAGTTTTGTTGACTAGTGACTACAAGAGAGGGAGAATGATGAAGAAATATTGGAAAGTTGGGATACAAAGTGAAGAAGCTTAAAACTATATGGCACTTAGGAAAGAAGTAGGACTAGGAGGCACTGGAATTTCTACTGTCCCTTCGAGCATCAATAGAACTTTCTTCATTGAAGGGCGAAGTGATGGTTCGTCTTGAATGCACCAGATGCTTATTTTCACCATTCTCTCGAGTTGTCTTCCTTCAACCTCCTCGTCCTTGACTAGTTTATCTAGGTCTCCTGCGTCATAGCAATTGTAAACCCAGTATTCAAGAATTGATTCATTTTCATTCAGGCTCAAATCTACGCACTTCCTCCTACAGATCAATTCCAATAGTACGACACCAAAACTGTAAACATCTGCTTTCACAGTCACTGGCAGTTTTCGGTGCCATTCAGGTGCAACATATCCTCTGGTCCCTCTTACCCCTGTGTAGGTTCTTGTCTGGTCTTTCTTTAGGAGCTTGGACATTCCAAAGTCAGATATTTTAGCACAGAACTGATCATCCATGAGTATGTTTTGAGGCTTTATATCACAATGGATGATTTGTGTGTCACACTCATCATGCAAATATAGGAGACCCCTTGCAATATCTCGAGCGATACCACACCTTTCCTCCCATGTTGGCTGCTTTTCTGGTGTGAAAAGTGTGTCCGCTAGTGACCCATTACTCATGTACTCGTACACCAGAAGCCTTCTTGATTCATCTAGGCAGTAACCAAGGAGGCGGACTAGATTTCGGTGATGCGTCCTTCCAATGATTTTTATTTCAGTTTGGAACTCTGTTTCCCCTTCTACCAATTCTTTGTCTAGTCTCTTAACAGCTATCACTTTCTGGTCTTCTGCCAAAATCCCTTTAAATACCGTTCCAAATGCTCCTCTCCCCAACCCTTCTTTGAATCCACTGGTTGCGTGATCTAGTTCTGCATAGGAAAATGCTCGTGGAGCAACATCCTCGCATAACTGAACACTTCTGCACTCCTGGATTTTTCTGTAATTCCAGACATGTGTTCTGTGAATGAGAAATCCAGAGATGCCTAACACCAACAAACCAAAAACAGCCAATGTAATGCCGACAATTAGGATGTCAATCCTTATCTTCTTCCCTTTTGTTTCTTCAATATGATTAGGCAGTGCCCCTTCTTCAGGTAACACATTAATGCCTACCTTGACCAATGCTATATTAGAGTTAGTCATGTCTCTTCTTCCAAACCTTAGAGGCAGCCTTTGCTTTTTACACTCTGTATCTTTGAAGAGAGCAGCCTCACAGTTACAATCCTGTAGACAGGCTTGTTCACAATCTTCTATGGTTGTTTTGACCAAAACAACATAAGTACTATCTTCCCATATTGTGTTGTCAGCTGTTCTCATGGTATAGTATTTGGAAGTGTTTTCCTTTAACTGACAGGTTTCTGCAGTGAAATTCCTTTCACAGCCTGCGCTCCAATTTCCTGGCATTACAGAATCAAATCCCGGAAGGCATGAGCATTGAACTTGATCATCTAAATTGACACAAAAGCCATTAAGCCCACAAAGGCCTTTTGGAGTACACTTATCATATGTTGAGGACCATCTCGCGGAGCTGTTCTGTTGGTTCAGAGAATGTGAATAAACTCGAAGAATACCATCAACATCAATTTTCATCATATAGATGATCGCCTTTCCTCTAGGGTAGCCCCCATCGCTTAGATTTTTTAGACTCATAGTGGAATTGAGCAAGTAGAGGAGGCCATCGTCATCAAGATTCAGCGTAACATTATTCCCTTTTCCATCGGTGCCTGTTGAGTAGTAAGCATATGGGGCAGTGTCTGGTGTATTGACAGGGTACTGAACAAGGTTCCCATCTTCTTGCATTTTGAGACGGAAAATCCCGTGTGAATCATCGGCCTCCGAGGTACTCGAGAACAGTTCTTGTCCAGCTGATATATGCTGACCAGGTAAAAGGGTGTTTGTTGGATTGTCAAAACTTTGCCATATGATATTATGATCAGAATTGTAGAGCACAAAGTTGCCAGTGTCCAGCATGGAAGCTGATCCAATGGCTAGAGAGGGATTTATGACAGAGATTTCTTGACTTCCTACTTGCACAATGAGCCTTCCATCACTAGTTAAGAGCAAGACAGCGTTGCTTTGGACAACAGGACTGTTTCTGTTTGCTGTCCACACTGCTATCTTCTTAGGCATACCAACAATGGAGATTCCAACAGCATAGCCATTGGTTTGCTCATAAAACCCAAAGGCAAAGCGCCTTGAGGGCGAAAACCACGATGAATTGGTAATAGGTGTTAGAGAAGAGCCAAGAGTTATATTGAAGTGCCTTTGTTGTGCTAGCACTACTACTGCATGAAATGCAGATAGGAGTAATAACCATAGCACAACAGCCATAGATTTAAGTTTATCTTCTTTTTTTTTCGTCTGATTTATCACAAAATTGAGATGTTAATATGTTATACCTTCATTTTATAACTGGAACTTGATAGCATCCAAAGACTTGAGCTATTGTTGAACAAGTCAATGTTTGCCACTTAAGTAAAAGAAGGGCTACAGAGGAGACTTGGAAATTATTCAGTCCACTCCTGTCAATTCTGAGAAACTAGTATCACGTTATGAGTCTAAAAATGATTTTGTTCTTAAAATCCTGTCTGTTTTTTTGGTACACCTTATTGAGTCATGTGAATGGTCATATTTTGTACAAGTCTTTAGTCAAGCAATAATGCATTTAAACTTTACCAACACGTTAGCTGATTTATAGGCTATACTTGTACCGAAGATATCTCAGAAACAATCTCTGATAAAACTCCAGACACAATCTCTGATAAATCTCTGATTTATACTAGATACGTTGTTGTTAGCTGATTCCTGAAGGTCACAGTTGGACATCCTTAAATTGACAGGAGTTAATGTGCACAGCATTTTGGTAGAAAATTAATTGTGCAATTTTTGAAGCCTAAGAATTGACAGACCCCACAAACCTTTCAAGTCTCCCTACTTTTCTGTTAACAGGCCTTTTTTTAACTGGCATTGAATGAGTTGACTTGGTCTAGTGAGTCTATTACTTAGGCCCCAGAGAAGAGCTAGCAAGAGTGTCGACTATGGATCCGATCAAGTTCATTAGTTTTGATTCAAATTCTGTATTTGTCATAAAATTTCTTCGAATGTGTAGATTATTAATTAAGAAACACAGTACCTTTAAAAAGTTAAAATTCAGGACACAACAATAACAATATACGCAGTGCAATCTCACAAATGGAGTGTGGGGAGGGTAGAGGCTATACAAACTTTATCCCTACCTCGTGGAGGTAGAGAGATTATTTTTGAAAGATCCTCAGTTCAGGTGCAGTAAATCAAGCGGTTGTGAAATAAAAAATACGACAGTGAAAAAAACATGATAATTAATAAGGAAAATAATACAGAGTGTTCAAACAAAAAGAGAGCAGTAACAATGGCAAAATAATACCTTAACTGAAACATAATAGATAACATAAGGTAGTAGATATCAAAAGTAAGAGATCACATGTATAAGACTAATACTACGATATACACAGTGCTACCAGACTCTCATGATGCCTACTCCCATCGAAAAGCAAGACAAAATTCAACTACCTGCAAATCTTTTACCCTATTTCGGACTTAATCTTTGCTTGAGTCCTCATATTGTTCCAGTTGAACGTAGAGAACTACATTTCTGTGATAAGCCCGAAATAACCAATGTTGGTATTGCTTCAACGTAAATTTGCAATGTGAAAAAAAAAAAAAATAACTGAACTAAACAGTAAAAAGGAGGTGTAATACCAGAAGTAGAAAGATGTGTATCCTATAATATTTGGGAGTTGGAAAAAAAGAAGAAGACGGACTCTTTACACTTTTGTAGATTTTTTTTTTAAAGCTAAGCAAGTTCTAAAATTTTAAAAATTATGTATAGTAAGCTTAAATAGGATGAAAGATAATTCTATGACATTTCAGTCCATATGAATTTATTATGAGCGTCATGTCATACTTTGGTATATAATCTAAAAGTTAAGGTGAAATTTACTTTTTAGTTTATAAATAAAAATTGAATGACTAATAAATTTGAGAATGATTTTTATACGATAAAGTTGAAGAGGACACTGAGACATCAACATCTCAAGTGTATATTTTACTGTTTTTTTAATTAATGAAAAGTCTCATGTATTAGTATGCGTTGATCTGGTCAACTATAGCTCAGGTCTTCAAATAGAGTATCACATCTTTGTGATAAAGCTGAGGAAGAAAAGTCAATTAAATGGTATTAATAGATGTTAAATATGAACTGAACTAGTTATGTGCAAAATGGCTACTTCGGAGCCAAAGGCATACTTCAAGCCAAAGTAGTTTAATTTGGAGCCAAAGAATAAAGAATTTTCTATTATTTTCTTATAACACAGGGACCAAGGACTTGCCTTCTAAATACTGGTCTTGATCTTCATTTCCATCATCCCATATTATATTATGTAATTAAGAAACTCATCTTGAATGTTATTTATAATAAAGTTTTTTGTATATCTGATAGAACAGTGTCGGCAAACACAATCCGTAAATTTTTCTTTTTGAGTGAATTATGAGAGGTTATGAGATTGGAATATATTTTAGGATCACTAGAATTTCGTCTCTAATTTTATATACTATTTTGTATATTAGTTGTTATAGTAAAATAGTTTCTCTTTATTTTGATGGACGTAGATCACGTCAATCGAATCAAATTAAATCTATGCCTCCTTTATTTCTCAACCACATTGACCGAACCACATTTTGAGACAACCTTTGATTAAAGTTATCCCAAATTAGCTCACGGCAACAACAACAAACTCAGTTAATTCCACATGCATGTGGGGTGTAGGGAGGATAGAGTGTAAACAAACTTCATCCCTATCTTTGAAAAATTAAAGAGATTGTTTTCGAAAGAACAAAAAACAACAACAAAATTAACTGGTGACCTACTTCCTATTTTTAGTGAAGTAAAACTAGCAAAAAGAGGTTAACAATATTGAACGTCAAAGTTTGTATACTCTTTAGTGAACAAAGATCTATTGTAAAAGTTTAAATACGTAACAAGTGTCAACTCCACATATTTTAGATCGATCAAATGTGCGAACGGACAATATCTCTATTTAACTTCATTTTTAATTACAAATGGTACAATTCACGGGCAATATTGCATGTAAGGGTGTCAACCGGGCCGATCCGATTCAAATCGGTACCGGTCGAGTAATTATTATCAGTCTGTGGGCCGATCCGATCTGGTCCCTATTCTTAATGGGTTGGTCCGTACCGAGACCAACAGTAAATAATGGCCAAATGGCCCGTGACTGGCCCAGTATACTGTTTTACCAGTTTTAATCGGCCTGGACCGATTCAACTAGCCAGTTCGACGTTTTACTATCCTTGATGTTTTTTAAAAAATTAAATGAAGTTCGAATTTTCATGTTTTTTTTCAATATATACTATTTACACACACATATATACTATTAAATATGTTAAATAATAAACGTATAACATATGTACATTACGTATTATACTATTTTAATAAACATACGTATACTACATTCAATTTTAACTTTAAAATATATACACACATAAGTAAATTCAATATATATGATTTTAAATAATACGTGAAATAATATACATACAAGTTATATACGTTATATATTATAGAACATTAGAAAAATACATACAAATTTAAATACATTTAGTTGAAAATACTTTTAGAAACAATATACGTTTAATATATAATACTTAAAATACCACTTGAAAGTTGAAACATTATACATACAACATATATACATTACATAAATACTACTTTATAAAACATATACAATGTGTACATTAAATATATACTACTTTAGTCTATAGAAAATATATACACATATGTACATGCAATATAATATATAAACTACTTAAAAAACTACTTTAAACAATATATATACAACATATATACATTACATATATACTACTTTAGAAAACATATACATATGTATACATTAAATATATACTACTTTAGTCTATAAAAAATATATATACATATATATACAATATATACTACTTTATACACTACATATATACTACTTTAGATAACATATACACATGTATACATTAAATATATAATACCTTAAGTTTATAGAAAATATATATATATATGTACATACAATATATACTACTTAAAGTACTACTTGATACAGTATACATATAACATATATACATTATATATATATATATATATATATATATATATATATATAGATAGATAGATAAAATATATACACATGTATACATTCATATATACTACTTTAGTCAATAGAAAATATATACACACTATATATACAATATATATTACTTAAAATACCACTTGAAAGTTGAAACATATATTCATTACATGTCACAGTACTTTATAAAATATACACACATATATACATACAATGTATACTACTTAATATAATAATACTTGAAGTCTTGAACATATATTCAAAAATTACAACACTACTTAAAAGATAAACTTATATAGTACTTTTATATGTCAATGCTAGTTGTCTAAGTAATATTTGCTAACATTTTTTTTTTCATTATGTGTATCTATGTTTTTTATGTTTATGACTTTGTGAAAGTTTGATAGTAATATATTAAAGTATTTAATTCTATTTAGACATTCAATTTAAATGAAAAAGTATGTAAGGAGTTAATGAATCTTGTATTTTATTGATTCAAAAATGATCCAAAACTTATAAGTTACATGATTAACAAATGTATAAATTTTATATCATTTTTTTCAATTCATTCATGTCAATATTAACGGGAACTACCATAGGACAGTCAAAATCAATGGGGCCAAAGCCAAAGTCATGCATTGGACTTGATTGTGCTGAGTTCTTCTTTGAAGTCATAATTTCTTCAAGATTCTGTTCGTCTTCCGGCTCCACCCACATTCTTTGATTTTTTCATTCTGCTCTAATCCACTATATAAGGAAAATTAGAACATTCATAGCATTGTCTCTCAATGAGTGTCGATTGTCTCCAAGCTGCTGCCATTCCTAACTAAATGCGCTCTCCGATGCAACGGTTGGCATTGGAACATTCAATATATCTCTAGATAATCTTGAAAGCACGGGATATTGTCTTTCATCATTCTTACACCAATCTAGCGTGTTGATACTTTCTCTACAATCCTCTATCGGCTATTGAAGGAAATACTTAAGATCTTTTGGAGAAAGTGTTTTGTGTGATAAAGCCGATATTTATATAAAATCAAACTACAAAAACTAACGACGATACAAGAAAGTAAAGATAATCGATAAGATAGATAATTAGACACAAGAAAAGAAGTAACTAAGAACAAAAGAGTATGTCAAATTCTAATACCCTCAATTACAATCTAATCGAAAGCCTAATTCCTATGGTGACCAACAGGGAGATGAACACCCTCTAAACCAACGTTTCTAAAAAAAAAAGTTCAATAAAAGTTTTTCAATACTCTCACTCAATTGTAACACTCTGAGAGTACACCCTGGGTGTCACACGGTGCTTACAACCCCGAAGAACCACAAGCTAACCCATAACTGGTACCTGCTATAAGTACTGAATATAATACTGGAATATATGAGGAAGAAATCTAAAAAATGCCATAAGGTTCTCAAAATACTGTAATAATAACTGAGTATAACCGATAATAACATCTGAAAATTGAATAACTACTATGCTAGTCTGAGAGCCTCTAACTTTCTGAATATGGAGTTGATGGGACAAACCCCCAACTAACTCCGACTGAAATAACTACTGAACTATTGAAATACTGAGATAGATAAACTCTATCCTCAAAATATGAGGACTCACCACTATAACTGCTACTGATAGACTGAGCTTCTAAGTACGGTCAGAAACTTGAGCGTCCAAACCTATGATATGAGACATCATAGTGCAAAAGAATGTATGCGATCAATACAGGAATATATAGGTATGCTAAGTGAGGTAAGGTTGATATACATGGGTCCATATGCATGAGATGATAACTGACTAAATGAACACCATGAAGTAACTAGATGAGAGAACATGCAAAACTATAATTACTGAACATAATGAACATGCAATACTGCACATAAAGTATACATCGTGTATCTGAAATTATACTGATACTGAGTACTGAATTCTAATGGCCGAGTAACTAATAAATGATAGCCATGGTTCTGTAGAATTGACTGAGTTCTTCACTGAATACTGAGACTGAAACTGTAACTGTAGGTGTGTTCATCTAGATGACATACCCCGATATAAATTAATTTAGGGTCCAACCTGTGACCCTAGTTGGATGGGTGTTAGCACTGTGCCATGAGATACTAACAATGCTGTGTCAACCCTAATCTGGCAGGAAGACTCATGATTATGCATATGATTACGGCAACCCTAGTCTGGCAGGAGGATGAATTACCCTATACTGGCTATGTAGTTCTGTAACACAGGAATTGTTACTAAGGGTTAAACCCTAATTGGCAGGAATGCCTCCATCCTTGGGTTCGCTCGGTGCTGAATCCCACTCTCAACTGGAAGACACTGATCACTAGACTGTACTAAGCTTGACTTAACTGACGCTGATCATGTTGACTGACTGAACTGGGCTAACTTCACTGAGTTCTGTTAACTGACTGAGTACTACTGTTCTTGACCTTTATTGGGACAATTCTATAACTACTACAACTAAGTAAACAACTAGATTTAGGATAAATACCCCCAGGACCTAATAGCATAATTGAAAAACTCGTATCACAACTTTAGCAACACAACGATAGGTTACCATGCATAATTTACTCATATGGACATTTTATCAAACACTCGGGGAGCATGATTGCTAAACATGAGAACTAACAACATAAGGCATCAAAACTGCAACATGCAACTTGCAAATTCAAGGGTTTTGACATAGAGATTCATAACACACATGCTAACTTAATTTCATGGAATTCATAAAAGATCTTAACTTGAAACTCATACAACAATACAAACATGAGCATAATTCAATTCATGACATGGGAATCATAATTCAAGTTTTGAAAAGGGTTCTTGAACTCCAAGGGTGGAAGAAGACCTAAGATAAACACCTAACATACTTTGATTGTTGAATTCGTAGGAATGGTTGGTGAATTCTTAAGACTTGGACTTGAATTTGATGAACCTAGGATTTTGTTCTTGAGAGATTTTATGAAGAATGAATGTATTTTGCCCTTTTAGAAGCTTAATTTCATGTTTTGGCTGAATTGAGTGAGGGGAAAAGGACCTAATTTCCCTTGTAAAGTCATAATTAAATGAGCAAAATATGCCTAGTGACACGGCAGGCGATGCGCCATGTCGATGGTGTCGACACATTGCTAATTCATCACATTGATGTTGGCGTCACAATAGCCAATGTAATGCATCGAGATTGCATTGGGTTGCTATTTTGGTCATCCAAACGTGACTCAAATGATGTATGAAAATTTTGAAACTCACCCAAGATGACCTATTGACATCCTTGATTATGAATCAGCTTAATTTTTGACATTCTAAGGTCTTAAGGATAAAAAATAAGATTATCCAATTATGAAGGCTAAAAATGATTCTAAGTCTTAACACTTAACTGAATTTTTCTAATTTTGGGACCCCTTATTATAATCTATATGGGACTGAATTGAACTAGAACTTTTACGAGGTCTTACAATATCTCCTCCTTGGAAACATTCGTCCTCGAATGAGATTGACTGAATTAAGAGGAACAATACTTACACTAATATACATAGCTGAAGCATGACTGAATTTCTGGAGAAATGACATATGACTGAACCGTTTCATAAATGCATGAATGATATGGGAATGTTATGTAGTTGTAACTGTGTATGGAATATAGTAAATATAAGAAAGGTTATTACCTTAGGCTGAGTTTGACTTTGCGGAGAAGAGGTGAGGATACTTGGTTTGCATGTTTGACTCTACTTCCAAGTAGCTCTCTCAACGGACTGATTCCGCCAAAAGACTTTGACCAAAGGAACTTTTTTGTTCCTTAGTCTGCGAATCTGACGATCAAGGATTTCGATTGGGACTTCCTCATAAGAGAGACTGTTCTAAACATCTACGCTCTCTCTAGGGACTACAACTGCTGGGTTATCTATGCACTTCTTTAGCAAGGAGACGTGAAACACTGGGTGTACTGATGCTAAGTCTGCAGGTAACTCAAGCTCATAAGCTAACTTACGAAATGACTTAAAATCCTATAAGGACCAACATATTGGGGACTTAGCTTCCTCTTCTTACCAAACCTCTTCACCCCCTTTATGGGAGAGATTTTCAAATACACATAATCACCAATCTTAAATTCAAGATCTTTTCTTCTCACATCTGTATAAGATTTCTGTCATCTCTGGGCTATCTTAAGTCTCTCCCTAATCAACTGTACTTTCTTTAATGCATCAAACACCAAGTTAGTCCCCACTACCGTAGCCTCACCTACCTCAAACCATAAAATAGGAGATCTATATCTTATCCCATAAAGAGCCTCAAATGGAGACATTTGGATATTGGAAAGATAGCTGTTATTATACGCGAACTCAATCAAAGGTAAGTGGTCATCCCAACTGCCCTTAAAGTCAATGACACATGCTCTCAACATATCTTCTAAAGTCTAAATGGTCCTTTATGCTTAAACATCTATCTAAGGGTGAAAGGCTATAATGAGGTAGACTTGGGTACCAAGACCCTTTTGGAAGGCTTTCCAAAAGTGAGAGGTGAACTGCGTACCTTCATCTGAAATGATGGACAACAGGACACCGTGTAACCCAACCAACTCTTTGATATAGAGACTGGCATAGTCCTCGACTAAATAAGAAGTATGAAATGTAAAAAATGGGATGATTTGGTCATGTTGTCCACAATGACCCAAATCGAATTATGCTGACCACGAGTACGAGTAAAACCTATCATGAGATCCATGTTCACTTCCTTCCACTTCCAAGTGGGAATACTAAACTCCTGCATAGACCTACTAGGATTCTGATGTTCAATCTTAACCTGCTAACACATGGAGCACTTAGCTACAAACTCTGCAATATCCTCTTTATCCCACCCCATCAATAGACTTTCTGCAAGTCACGGTATATCTTAGTGACCCCTGGATGAATAAAGTAATGCGCATCATGCGCTTCATTAAGAATTTATTGTCTCATGCCATCCACACATGGCATACATATCCTACCCTAGCAACGCAACGCACCATCTCTGCCTTAGAAGAAAGCCTCTAATTTTTGGTCTCTGACTGACTTTTGAAGCTTAACTAAACTGGGATCTCTATCCTGCTTTTCCTTTACCTCAAAAACTAAAGAAGACTCCAAACTATTTTGTACCCATACACTTCCATCAACCGAATCAACTGAATGGATACCTAGTCAGGCCTGCTGATTAACTTCCTGGACTAATTTCTTCATACCATCCAAATCATTAAGGCAAAATCAATAGCTGCTAACTCAAGATCATGGGTAGGATAATTCTTTTTATAGGGCTTAAGCTATCTTGAGGCATAGTCCATAACCTTACCCCTCTACATCAAAACATACCCCAAGCCAACTTTGGAAGCATCACAATATATAACAAATCCATCTGAACCATCGGGTAAAGTCAAAACTAGGGCTGTATTGAGTTGAGTCTTCAACTCCTGAAAACTCTTCTCACAAGAATCTGACCAATGAAATTTAACTTTATTCTAAGTCAATCTGGACATAGGGGATGCAATAGATGAAAATCCTTTAACAAATCATTGGTAATATCCATCCAAAACCAAGAAACTCCTGATATCTGATGAAGAGATGGGTCTAGGCCAGTTTCTTACTATTTTGGTCTTTTGAAGATCAACTCTAATGCCTTCACTAAAAAATAATATGACCAAGGAAAGCTACTAACCTTAGAAAAAATTCTTTCTTACTAAATTTGGCAAACAACTGATGGACTCTGAGAGTTTCCAATACTATTCTGAGATGGTCTGTATGGTCATTTTCACTACGGAAGTAGATAAGAATGTTATCGATGAAGACTATGATGAACATGTCCAAGTACTTCTTGAATACTCTGTTCATCAAGTCTATGAAAGTTGCTTGGGAATTGGAAAGACCAAATGACCTGACTAGAAACTCGAAGTGACCATACCGGGTTCTGAAAGCTATATTTGTAATGTCACATTCACTGGATCTGAGCTGATGATAGACGGATCTGAGGTCTATCTTAGAAAAGTATCTAGCACCCTAAAGTTGTTCAAACAAGTCATCAATTCTAGGAAGTGGGTACTTATTCTTGATTGTGACTTTGTTCAACTGACGGTAGTCTATATACATTCTAAGAGAACTGTCTTTCTTTCACACAAATAGAACTGGTGCATGATAACGCTCAAAATACACTCTTGAATGGGTGTAAGCGATCATCATTAATATAAAACACAAATAGGTTGGGTTTGAATCCCACAGGGAATATGGTGTGAACTCAAGTCGTTTGTGATTTAATTTACTGATAGTTTAACGTTTCCTGAAATAGGGGTTTAAGTTTTACAAATGATTATTTGTCACTTTAATTTCGATGTTTGTAACCAAGATTTTAAGAAATAAATAGAATTATGTTCATTAGGGCTTACGGTACATGACAAGTGCTAGAGGTGACTCAAGATTCTTATGGTGGTTAGGATAACGTGCTATCTTTATCAATGATATGATCAAATGTCTCTCAACCTATTTAAGCATCTAATTTTCTAATCCTCGCGGACTTAGGGAATTTCTGTTCACTGTCCAAATTTTACCTTAGGTTAACCTACCATGTTACAACGCTGATTATTAAACGAAGTATTTTTGAGTCTCTGTTGATAATTCACTTCCTACTATATATGATTTCTTTCTCAAGAAAATCAAACTAGGTGTGTCTACTGTTTGCAACCAACAGACATTAATTAAAATCTCAGAATTATCAAGAAATCCTAACACCTATTAAATCTTGAGTGTTTAGCACATCGTCATGACCTAACCCTAGATCCCATAATTTAGGTTAATAAAGTTTAGCTACTCATGATGCAAGGAACAAGCACACGAATTGAATTCATAAGTGAGAAGATTAACTTACAACGATGATGAAAATCAAGAAGTCTAACTTGAATTGAACCACGGTAAAAAACTCCCAAAATATTTTAACTAGCAATAAAGAAATATTGTATGTTTTTCTTTTTGAATTAAGATAAGTCAAAAAATTCTCTTCAGAAAACCTTAAAACAAGGCTTTAAATAGTTTAACCTAATTAAGGAAATAAAATCAAATTTAAAGCTTTTCCTCGGAATAGATGACGTCGTCCGTGATGGCTTATCGTGAGTATGACGGCTTATCACAGATGTCGTCAGCTCTTCTACACTTTTGGATTTTGCTGCCTAAGACTAACGATGATGATGATGCCTTATCACCAGCCTGACGACATGTCATGAATGTCGTCACAAAATTATCTTCAAATTCTATCTTCTGTTTAAGGATGATGACGCTCCTGATGCCTTATCACCAGCCTGACGACGTGTCATGGATGTCGTCATAAAACTGTCTTCAACTTTCATCTTTTATTTAAGGCCGACGACGGCCTTAATAGCTTATCACCAGGCTGACGACTTATCATGAATGTCATCAGCTATACTTATCCCTTATTTTGCTTCACTTTTCAGCCTCTTTGCTTCCATTATTTTGTTCTCTTACATCTCAACATTTACTGCAAAAATCAAAGTAAACTAATAAAAAACAACTAAATTTGATCAAGACCTTACAATTATTTAGAGTTAAAAGCCTCAAATATGTTAGCATAGGCTCACACATCAACACCCTCAACTTAAACAATTGCTTGTCCTCAATCAACCATACCATAACTAAGAGAATACAAAGTACAATTTGGTAGCTAACTATTCATACTAGTTTAGAATATATTCAATATCTCCAAGGCCATTTAATTTTAAAGGTCACTGTTAATGTTTTGGAAAACAACCATGCAACTCACAAGAATCAAGATACGAAAAAAATTCAGCAATAACAACCATGCCATACTATGATCACACTTATCTGATCAAGTCAATGACTAGTAACATACACAGTGTGCCCTCACAACAAAGAAATCCTTTTTTCATTCATATCAGCATTCAAATACATAAATAGAGGGATAAAACAAAACCCACTCTCAGAATAAAGTTCCAAACACCGTATGTCAAATGCGTAGGCTTTCCCTTATAGTCAGTACCTAAGTTTTCAGACAGGTCAGTTAGGATCACTATAGGGCTTTTCTTAAGCTTGTAACATAGGCCAGGGGCTGGTATGATATTCATGGATAGTTTAGAGTGACTATGCCTCCTTGACACTACACTAAACTCTCGGGGTTTCAACTCTTAACCTTCTTTTCTTCCTCTCTTTTATTGATCACACATGATCAAGATGGATGCAGTATTTTCAATTATCTTATTATCTTTTTATCCTTTTTTACACAGGTTTCTCATTTATTATTCCTTTTACACCACACCCAACTTTTTATTCTTCCTCTCTTCATACTTATTTTGTATCACGTACCTCTATGATAGCCATCCTCAACTTAGGCTATTTTCCTAAGTCAAGGTGCACAGTGTCCAAGGAAGACCAGGGCCAAACAGGTTCATTGTGATGTAAACGGGAAGGTGAGAAGTATCGTAGAAAGAAATAGGCTAATTAGGCTCTAACAGGGATCAAGGGATATTATTCACATTGAGAAGGTCATTTAGGCTAAAAGTGGACTAATCATAAAAAATGACCTATGATCCTTTCCTAACTCCTATCCCTTGACCATCGCAAGACCAACCGGGAAAGTCCTAGATTCAACACAAAACGGGAACCTAGTAAGACCTTCCACACACATGGCACACAAGTATCTTGCATATCACAACTTATCCAGTTCATGTACTTGTTTAACAAAGGTTATTCAGTTGCCAGACTAATGCCACAAAAAGATACACCGTGGTCACAATGGATGCAATTCACATAGTAAACAATATGTCAAACCAATGGAGAGGTACTCAAAAATCACAAAACAAGCTAACTGCCTCAAGTACTTATATTACTCCTAATTATCTACAAAATATGCTACAATAATAACCTACCATACACCCTCAACTTAAAATCAAGAATAAACTGCTCTAAGGGTTAGGGTATACTTGAAGGAAATCAAGCACATGGATCCTGGGTCTCCGACCCTGCTACTACATCATCTGCTGTTTTCTCTCCATCGGGAGCATTTGGCTTTGCAGTAGCTGGAGCCCTGCTAGATGAGGCACCTCCAGCCCTAGCTCGGATGGTTGCTTCCCATTTCTCATTATTATCCAGGGACTCCATTCTTTCTTTCTTCAACTCCTCATTTCAGACTTTTTTTTCACCTTCTTTTTTCACTATTCTTTATTCCTCACTGTTCGGCTCTTCTCTTTTATGTTTGCCCTTATTTTCCCCTTTTTTCTTCTTTTTATTTAGGAAATCTTCAGTGAGGTCAAGCATTCGGATGTATTCCTTATATTTATGCATGGTCGAAACTATTGGCATCATAAACTGGTGCTGCTGCAATACCCCAACATTTATTTTTACCTTATCTAATGCCTCTTTGAATTTAGCAAAATCAGCTCCTGTCATTTCTCTTGCCCGTGCATAAAATCAGTTCTCTAAATCTGTAACCCGCTCAAGTAAAGTCACAAAAGGCTCAAGGGCTGCCTTGATTCTCTTGTCTACTGCAGCAGCAAACTTTTTGGAAAAAGAATGTAGCTATACCTCACACCATTTGGCTTGCTTAGATATTTTTCTGATATCAAATGGATAAAATACAAACCCTGCTGCTGCTGTAGGAACTGAGGGGTTTAGCACCCCTTCAGGAACTGAACTTACCTGTGCTGAAGAAGTTGGTTGCCCGGTCTCCTAATCTTACACTTCCATATAAGGTGCTGTTCCTGCATCTATAACTGGGGGGTCCGCTGCTACCTCTGCACCTCTATGAAGTCTCAATCCTAGCTGATTCTCATCAAATCATATGGGATTGTAAGTTTTTTGGGCAGGAATGTCATCATCAACCGCTGCAATCTTTGGCACATTAGCAGCTTGACACAACTCTTTGATAAGATAAGAGAAAGGGTAAGTAATGTTAGTTCTCGATATTCTAATCTTCATCTTATCAGCAACGATTTCCCTAAAATTTAGGAGAAGGTTTTGCGCCATGCTCACCACTAAAATATCTCGATCATCACCCAGAATGTTGTCTCCATCAGTGGGCATCATCCAGACACGCACTATACCCCACCAAAACTTTGCCTCTTGAGTCAAAGAGAACTTGCAGATTCTTTCATTTGGGTTTGTTACCCATGCTGGTTCTCCTTCAGCTATGATGTTGGCTAACCACAGACGTTATTTCTCTTGATTTCTAATCTGAGCATAGACTGATGGTGCGATGGCCTGAGGAGTGAAGTTGGGACCATGCAAGAACCTGTTGGTAGTTCTAATTGAGACATCAACCCTTATGCCCTTCACCTTCACTCTATCCAATAGGGGCCGATCTACTACTCTTTCACCTAGCTTGCACATATTTTCCAACTGAGCCTGGTATTTCGTGTAAAACTCCCAAACCAGTGCAGGGTAAAATGAACCTCCTCCTTTTGTGGTCCATCCCAAACCATACTCTTGAAACTTCTGTCCACTTCAGGTTACCTACTCAACTCTCTGGTGATAATCATTTTTTCTTCCTGTATTGACCTCTTAGAACTTCTTCTATTAGTTTTTCATAGCCTAACGATAAAGATGCTCTTTACCTTGGGAATTTACCACCTAGAATTATCTCAAACTTTGGGGTTCTTATATTTGATAAGTGTTCCCCGAGATGGAGACTCTTCATCATCTTGTTTTTCAGTGGATGGGGATCCAAATGTTGTTCCCTCAGACTCAGACACCTCAAACCCTTCCTGTTCTTCTTCTTCAGATTCAACATGGTCAGACTAATGTTGCTCAGAACCCTCTTGCTCAGAGGAAATATGTTCAGAAGCTACACTTTCTGGTGGTGTTATAGTCTCAGTATCATCACTATCCTCCACTTCAATGGGTAGAGGTGGCGAAGGTTTATTCGGACTTTGCTTTTCCTTTTGCTTCCTGAGCAGCGGTTCCTCCTCCTCATAATCAGATCCCTCGTCGATGATCTTATGACGTACACTTTCTTTGGTCTTTTTCTTTGGTGCTTTGGGTCTCTTTCTTTTTGGTGCGATTTTAAGGTTCCTGTAGTAGCAAAAAAACCATTGGTTAGTCCACAAGAGCACAAACATAAACACATTAATCATTTCAGCTTATTAATGCTTCAGGTTCCAGGTATGACAACAATTATTAATAAGCCGTCATGACTGTGATAGCTTATCACAATGGTCGTCAACCTTAGATAGCACCTTCAAAATTTGAACAACTTTTGATGATATTCCTGATAAGCCATCACAATTGTGATAGCCTATCACGAATGTTGTTAGCTCTAAATAGGAACCACTTTATTCTTGTTAGCCTTTGACGACATTCCTGATAAGCCATCACAATTGTGATAGCTTATCATGAATGTCATCAGCTCTTATCTGAACTCACTTTTGATTTTAACTCAATTTTTGGTCTCCATTATTTCTCAAAATCTACTTGAATTCCGAGTGTGAGCTATCTTTTTAAACCCTGGGCTTGTATATCAGACCCTAGGTGCAATTTTAGCTCCTTTCCAAGTTAAACTTGGTTCAATCATCTTGGGGACTTGGGTTGTCATCTATCAATCAGTTACCACAAGAAAATAAGATTTAAAGTTAGAGTATACCTAATGGGGGCCCTTAATCTGATTACATACGTAAAAGGAAATAGAAAGTAGGAAGAATCTCTTGATTGTGAATTTCAAACCCACACATAAGGGAACTTGTTTTCTTGAAGTGTTTTGCAAAGAGTATTAAATAAACTAAGGAAAGAAATAAACTAAAGGAAAAGAATTAAAACTAGCGGAAATTTTAAAAGGTTCCTGTGCTGGGCTGGGTCAGATTTGAGTTAAACTAGGCCCAAAATTTTAGCTTTTAAGGCTTTGGCTGACGACAACTTGTGACTGCTTATCACAAGTGTGACAGCCTATGACAAATGTCATCACCCCTAAATAGAAGTTGCCTTAAGGTTGGCCTATCTGACGATATTTCTGATAGCTTATCACAGTTGTGATGGCTTATCAGAGATGTCATCATGGTTTTTCAGCTGACCTCCTCATTTTTGACCTTCTCTATACTAAATCCTAATTATAAAAGTAAAAACACTTGCTTAAACATAAAAACTTTGGGTTGACTCCCAATAGTGCCTGATTTACTATCGCGGCACGACTTAGTTGTCTTGACTACTCAGACTTTACCAAGACAACCTATTGATACCCCTTTACCATCATAATAGAAGACGTCAACGATTGAGAAAACACTTATCTCATGTTACTGAGTCATGGATGAGTGTATTTTGAAGTCTTGGTCAATGAACCTGAACTTTAGCTCATTCAACTCTATGTGTACTAGCACTCTCCCAGTTGCAAGTAATGGCCTACACAAGATGATGGGCACTTTAAAATCCACTTCACAATCTAGGACCACAAAATCAGAAGGCAAAATAAAATTAGCTACCTTTACCAAAACATTGTGTAGTATGCCCACAGACCACTTCACAAATCTATCTGCCATTACCAACCATATATTTGTTGGGGTAGGATCCCCTTAACCCAATTTCTTATTCACAGCCAGTGGCATAAATTTATACTAGCGCCCAGATCGTATAGTTCTTTGGTGAACTTCAGGGGCCAATAGTAGACGGGATGGTAAACGCTCCTGGATTTGCCTTTTTCTACACTAAAGACCTTGTAAAGATAATGACACAATGGAGAAGATTGTCCTCCAGCTCATGGCTAACCTTCCATTTCTTGGTTACTAGGTCTTTCATAAACTTTGTATATCCTGACATTTGCTCAAGTTCCTCAACCAAAGGCATATTAATTGTCAATTGCTTGATCATTGCCATGAATTTGCGGAATTTGGCATTATCAACCTTTTCTTCAATCGTTGAGGAAAGGGAGGTGGTGGTCTCAGGTTAGATTTCAACACCACTTCCTCTTTCTTCTCTTTTTCTTTCTCTGAAGCATCAACAGAACTATCCAGCTTCTCAGACTTCACTAGTTTGCTTTCTTTGGATTCATCAACAACCACCTTACCATCTACAGATTTACCCATAGAAGGGCTAGGTAAGATCTTACCACACTTAGTGGTAATCTCCATACATGAGCCTTCATTTCGTGGATTCTGAACCGTATCACTACGTAAAGTGCCACTTTTTCTTTGGTTTAGTATTGTGGAAATTTGGCTCATTTGCTGCTCCAACTACTTGATATAAGTGGAGTATGAACTAACCAACTGACTCAGGGTAGAGAATTCACTCTTCATAGTGGTTACCCCGGAGCTGGTAGCCTCAACTCTCTTCAACAATTTTTCCATCATGTTCTCCATGGACAACTTACCAAAGCTAGTTGGTGCAGTACCCCGACTTCCAGAAGGAACATACAAACCACTCCTATCATTATTGTTTCTCCAGTGTCCTTGCTTTCTGTCTTTATAATCAGGCTTGTCATAAAAGTTCCAACCTTGATTCCCTTGGCTATTGCCTAAAAACCCCCCTGATTACTCATATAGTTTTCCTCCTCATCTGCATTAGTAGAAATAGTGCACTGAGACTCCACAGCCTTAACCTTTTTAATCTTGCTTGACAACAAGTGCTTGGTCAGCAAGTCCATCTGAGTTTTTAAGTGGGCCATGTCTTGGTTTCGTTCTTCATCCCATTTACGCTGCTCTGCAGTCATACCAACAAAAATAGTTGGGTTAGCTATCACAGAATCCCTAGTATGCCAGGCCCGACTCTATTTGGTTATTCTATTCAGCATGTCTAAAGAATCTTGAAAAGAAAGGTCAATGAACGAACCACCCGCAATATTATCAACAATTATCTTTTTCACAGAGTTAAAAGCTCTATACAAAGTTTCCATTAAGTGCAAGTCCATTATGTTGTGGTTCGGAGATTGTGCCATCTTCTTCTTGAATCTCTCCCAAGTTTCATATAACGCTTCAGTCGGGAGCTGCCTGAAGATATTGATTTCATCCCTCAACTGTACCCTTCTAGAGCATGGAAAGAACCATTCTAGGAATACCTTTTTTAACTGTCTCTAGTTGGTTATAGTATCGGGATCCAGCTCATTTAACCACATTATTGCCTCCCCAGACAGAGACAATGGAAACAATCTCAGCCGAATCACATTCTAGCTTACTCCCGGATTATCAAAAGATTTACAAATGGTGATAACGTTTACCAAGTTCATGTTCGGATCATCACCAGGCAAGCCTCCAAACAACCCTTTCAAATTTAGGAGTTAGATTATGGTACTTGTTATGCTGAATTTTGAAGTAGGTGCCAACGGTGGAGGAATGATAGCACCCATTGCACCTGCTCCATCCATTCCTTAGTTATCGTCATCAACCTCGTAATGGACAGGTTGTTGAACATAACTTCCTTTAACTAGATAGTTTCTTTCAAAATTTCGCTGCACTGGTGCAACAATTTTCTCAACTCGCATTGGGTTTTGAGGATTCATCAATTTCTCATCAGCCAAGTCTTCATTATCATGGTTCGGGTGACGTACTTATTAACCCTGGTTCTGTACGTTCACCTGAGACCTGGACAAGGCTGCCAGTCTATCAGCCTCTTGCTGTTCTGCCATTCTTCTGATCAGCTGAGGTTCCGAATTAATTGGTAATAACGGTTCTTCAGAACTTCTTGTTTTTGGCATAAACAACAACGAACCTACAATAAACAAAAATAACAAATAAACGTAAATATAGGAAACCTTACTAACAGTCAATTAGTGCACACAACTTTTAGTTTTTAACCGTATTCCCTGGCAACAATACCATTTTTCATAACGCTCAAACACATTGTTGAATGGGTATAACGATCATCGTCAATATAAAACCCAACAAGGTTGGGGTCGAATCCCACAGGGAATATGGTGTGAACTCAAGTTATTTGTAATTTAATTCACTGATAGTTTAAGATTTCCTAAAATGGGGGTTTAAGTTTCACAAATGATTGTTTGTCACTTTAATTTCGATGTTTGTAACCAAGATTTTAAGAAATTACCAGAATTATGTTCACTAGGGCTTATGGTACATGACAAATGCTAGAGGTGACTCAAGATTTTCATGGTGGTTAGGATAACAAGCTATCTTTATCGATGATATGATCAAATGTCTCTCGACCTATTTAAACGTCTAATTTCCTAATCCTCTCGGACTTAGGGAATTTCTATTCACTGTCCATATTTTATCTCAAGTTAACCAACCTTGTAACAATGCTGATTATTAAATGAAGTATTTCTGAGTCCCTATTCATAATTCACTTCCTACTGTTTATGATTTCTTTCTCAAGGAAATCAAAGTAGGTGTGTCTACTATTTGCAACCAACAGACGTTAATTAAAATCTCAGAATTATCAAGAAATCCTAACACCTATCAAATCTTGAGTGTTTAGCACATCGTCATGACCAAACCTTAGATCCCATAATTTAGGTTAATGGAGTTTAGCTACTCATGATGCAAGGAACAAGTACACAAATTGAATTCATAAGTGAGAACAATAACTTATAACAATGATGAAAATCAAGAAGTTTAACTTGAATTGAACCACGGTATAAAACTCCCAAAATATTTTAACTAGCGAGAGATAAATATCATATGTTTTTTTTTTCGAATGAAGATGAGTCAAAAATTTCTCTTCAGAAAACCCTAAAACAAGGCTTTAAATAGTTTAACCTAATTAAGGAAATAAAATCAAAGTTACAGCTTTTCCTCGGAATAGATAACGACATTCGTGATGGCTTATCATGAGATAACGTCTTATCACGGATGTCGTCAGCTCCTCTGTACTTTTGGCTTTCGCTGCCTAAGGCTAATGATGAAAATGATGCCTTATTACCATCCTGACGACGTGTCATGGATGTCATCACAAAAGTGTCTTCAACTTCCATCTTCTATTTAAGATCGACGGTGCTCCTAACGCCTTATCACCAGCCTAACGATGTGTCATGGATGTCATCACATAACTATCTTCAACTTTCATCTTTTTTTTGAGGCCGACGACAACCTTGATAGCTTATCACCAGGCTAACGACTTATCATGAATGTCGTCAGCCACACTTATCCTTTATTTTGCTTCACTTTTCAGCCTTTTTGCTTCCATTATTTTTGTTTCTCCTACTTCTCAACATTTACTACAAAAATTAAAGTAAACTAATCGAAAATACCTAAAGTTTCTCAAGACCTTACAATTATTTAGAGTTAAAAGCCTCAAATATGTTAGCATAGTCTTACACGTCAGTGCACCCCAAGGAGATACACTGGTCCTGATGAACCTTTTGTCTAAGAGGTCCTTTAATTGTTCTTTTAACTCTTTAAGTTTAGCTGGAGCCAATCAATATGGTGGAATAGAGATAGGTTGAGTATTAGGAAGAAGGTCTATTCCAAAGTTGATTTCCCTTTTGGGAGAAACTCCGGGGAGATCTTCTGGAAACATATTTGGAAATTCACTTACGACTGGAACTAGCTCAAGATTAGGAGTCTCAAAAATAGAGTCTTTGACTCATGCCAAATGATAGCTATATCCCTTGGATATGATTTTCCTCACTTTAAGGTATGAAACAAGTTGAACCTTAAGCGTTGTGGTACTACCCCAACATTCTAGGACAGGTTCGTTCGGTAACTAAAAATAGAAAACTTTGTTTTTATAATAAACTGAGGCATAGCATGAATGGAGCCAATCCATGCCGAGAATGATGTCAAAATCTATATCTCTAACTTTACTAAGTCTGCTGAAGTAACTTTCTGAGACACCATAACCGGACGTTCCTGTATACCCGTCGGGCTATGATAGACTTACCCATTGGGGTAGAGACTGAGAAAGGATCTGTTAGGATTTTGGGACTAACTCCAAAGTTGACAATATAAGGAGTTACAAAAGACAGAGAAGCTTTGGGATCTAACAAAGCATAAGCATGTAAATGGTAAACTTTTAACATACCAGTGACTATACTAGGAGAACCTTCCTGATTCTACCGGGAATGGAGTGCATAGAGCCTATTTGGGCATTGCCCACTATTGGCACTAGAAGTAGCACACTGCTGAGATGGACGATCAAATTGAACTGGGAGACGGTTATATTGACTCTGTGAACCCACCTGAGGACATTATCTGATTCTATGACCTAGCTTACCTCACCTAAAATACATATCACTTCCATCCCTGCAGACACCATGATGATTTTCACCATACTTCTGACAAAGAGGATTTGTTCAGGCACTGTTTACACTACCCTGATATTTAGAGCCTGGCGCCCTATCCTTATTACCATTTCTGAATTTAGGCATCAGAGCATTGGCTAAGGATAGAGAGCTAGGATTGAATATTTTGGGTGGAACTGAGGACGATTACCACCCTCTGACTTAGGCTGAGCAAAACTAAAGCTATCTGTTCTAGCCCTCTTACTTTCCCTCTCTTTCTCCTTAGTTTTTTGTTCCTCAATCTGCTGAGCATGGACCATCAACCTAGCTAAATCTATCTCCTTAATTATCATTTTGGTTCTACATTTCCTGACCAAATAATTAGATACACGAGACACGAGCTTTCTCATCTTAGACCTAATATTAGCTACCACATGAGGAGCATACCTAGAAAACTAAGTAAACTTGAGTGATTACTCTTGAATACTCTTTTACACTCATGTTTCCCTACTTCAGATTAATGAACTCTAAAACCTTAGTTTCCCTTAATTCCAATAGGAAGAACCTATCTAGAAAGGCAGTAGTAAACTCTTTTCATTCTATGGGCCCTGCATCTGCGCCCCTATCTACCTTTCACTACTTAAACAATGTATGAGCCATATCTTGCAACTGATAGGAAGCTAACTCAGCACTCCCACTAGTGGTTACCCCCATAATGTCTGCTACCTTCTACACCAAGTCAAGGAATTCCTGTGGGTCCTCTTCAGACATAGACCCTAAAAATAAAGGAGGGTTCATTCGAGTGAAGTCCCAAATTCTAGCTACAGCAGTATTGGAAACTGGGTTGGCCTAAATAATAGCTGGTCAAAAATTTTAAGCTGTCACAAAATGAGCTAGAGTGGTGAAAGCTACTCTGAATTCTGCGTGAGAAATATGCTCATTCAGGGGATCTTCCTGAATGGGTGAAGGTGTTGGATGGTTCCCAGTTCTTCTTCCATTGGTCTTTCTGGGAGGCATGTTCTTTAAATAGAAGGAAAATTTAGATTATACAAAGATTTTAACCTTATCTCATCCTTACTCGTATGATATAAACACTGAAAGAAGGGAACTTTTTCCTAAAATGCCTCATAGCCATTTATCTATAAGTGTGGCGTGCTACAAACCCTTACACAAGACTCTACTTAATAAGGATATCAAAATCCCTAGGACTCTTTAGAACCTTATACTCTAATACCAAGTTTGTAACACCCCGAGAGTACATACTGGGCATCACACGGTGTTTACAACCCCAATGGACCATAAGCTAACCCATGACTGGTACCTGCTGTGAGCACTGAATATAATACTGGAATATATGCAGAAGAAATCTAAAAAATGCCATAGGGTTCTCAAAATACTAAAATAATAACTGAGTATAACTGATAATAATATCTAAAAACTGAATAACTAACTATGCTAATCTAAGAGCCTCTAACTGTCTGAATATGGAGTTGATGGGACACACTCCCAACTAACTTTGATTGAAATAACTACGGAATTGTTGAACTATTGTGATAGATAAACTCCGTCCTCAAAATATGAGGACTCACCACTTTAACTACTACTGATAGACTGAGCTACTAATACGGTCAGGAAGCTGAGTGTCCAAACCTATGATATGAGTATTATAGTGCAAAAGAAAGGATGCGATTAGTACGTGGAATATACTGGTATACTAAGTGAGGTAAGGATGATATACATGAGTTTATATGCATGAGATGATAACTGACTGAATCAACATCATGAAGTAACTGGATAAGAGAACATGCAAAACTGTAACTACTACACATATTGAATATGCAATACTGCGCATAAAGTATACATCGTGTATCTGAAATTATATTGATACTGAGTACTGAATTTTGATAGCTGAGTAACTAATAACTGATAGCCATGGTTCTGTAGACTTCACTGAGTTCTTAACTGAATACTGAGACTGAAACTATAACTGTGGGAGTGTTCATCTAGCCGACATACCCTGATATAGACTAATTTGGGATCCAACCTGTGACCCCAGTTAGAACGGTGTTAGCTCCATGCCATGAGATACTAATAATGTCGTGTCAACCCTAATCTGGCAGGAAGACTCATAAATATATATATGATTGCGTCAACCCTAGTATGGTAGGAGGATGAATTAACCTATACTGGCTACGTAGTTCTGTAACTGAGGGATTTCTACTAAGGGTCAAACCCTAACTGGCAGTAATTCCCCCATTCCTAGGTTCGCTCGGTGATGAATCCTACTCCCAACTGAAAGTCACTGATCACTAAACAATCTTAAGCTTGACTGAACTAACCATGATCATGTTGACTGACTGAATTGGACTGAGTTCACTAAGTTCTATTAACTGACTGACTACTACTGTTCTTGACCTTTACTGGGATGATTCTATAATTACTGCAACTAAGTAAACAACTATATTTCGGGTAATAAATACCACCAGGACTCGATAGTATAATTGACAAAACAAACTTATATCACAACTTTAGCAACACAACAATTGGTTACTATGAATAATTTACTCATATGAACATTTTATCAAACACTTGGAGAGCATGATTGCTATACATGAGAACTAACCACATAGGGCATCATAACTACAACATACAACTTTTAAATTCAAGGGTTTTGACATGAGGGATTCATAATTCAACGCCTATGCTAACTTAATTTAATAGAATTCATAAAAGATCTTAGCTTGAAAGCCATACAATAACACAAACATGAGCATAAGTCAGTTCATAACATGAAAATCATAATTCAAGTTTTGAAAAAGGTTTTTGAACTCCAAGGGTGGAAGAAGACCCAAGGATAAACACCTAACATACCTTGATTGTTGAATTCATGAGAATTATTGGTGAATTCTTGAGACTTGGACTTGACTTTGATGAACCTAGGCTTTTGTTCTTGAGACGTTTTGCGAAGAATGAATGTATTTTTGCCTTCTTGGAAGCTTAATTTCGTGTTTTTGCTGAATTGGATGAGGGGAAAAGGACCTAATTTCACTTGGAAAGTCGTAATTAAATAAGAAAAATATTCCCAATGATGCGGTAGGCGCCGCGCCATGTTGATGGTGTCGATGCAATTGCTTACGCGTCGCATCGATGCTGTTGATGCGATAGCCAATGTGATGTGTCGAGCTCACATTTGCTTGCTGTTTTGGTAATCCAAACGTGACTCAAGCAATGTCGAAAAGTTTCGAAACTCACCCAAGATGACCTATTGACATCCCTGATTACGAATCATCTTAAAAATCGACATTCTAAGGTCGTAAGGATAAAAAATAAGATCATCCAATTACAAAGGCTAAAAATGATTTTAAGTCTTGTCACTTAGCTAAATTTTTATAAGTTTGGGATCCCTTCTTACAAGCTATATGGGACAGAACTAAACTAGAACTTTTAGGGGGTCTTACATCAATGGATAGACATTCATTAATTCATCAATAACTAAGCAAAACTGTAAGGCCCCGCAAATTTCTAAGCTCAACTCAGTCTTTTAAGCTTGCTAAGGAGTCCCAAACCTAGAAAATTCTAGTTAAGTATTCAGACTTAGTATTATTTTGACCTTCGTAAGTTGGCAACTCTATTTTATGACTCTTATGACCTTAAAATATCAATCTTTAGGTTGATTCATGATCAGGAATTCAGAAGGTGTTTCTGAATGATTTTTATATTTTTTAGACCTCGTTTGAACTATGTTTAGGAATCCAAAATAGTGTATTGATGCGATCTCAGGGTGGAGCATTGGCCATCGTGTCGATCAATATTTTCCTTGGCTCCCAATGGAAATTTCCAATGAACCGATGCAGACTCAACACGACATATTGGCTATCACATCGATGCCAATGACATAGCGCATCAGTTACGCGTCGAACGTTCAATTTTCAGTCATTAAAAAGCCGCATCCTCAGGGGTAATAGGGTATTTTTCCCACATTTATCAGCCCCCAAATCATGACATTAAGCCCCTTTACAAGCTAAATTCATTCATTATTCTCAAATTTCTCAAGAGCAGAAATCCTAGGGGGATTAATTTAAAATCAAGAACTTAAGAAACCACCACCAATCTTTCAGAATTTAGGCACTAAGGTTGTGAATTGTTCATCCAAGGGCATCCTTCAATCCTTGGAGTCCAAGAATTTTCTTTTAAAATTCAAGTTAATTGATTTCATGGATTTCTTGTTGGATCTTGAATGTATTCAAGATGATAATGTTAATGGTGATCTAACTCCATGATTTGTCCCAAGTTTCATGCAAACTAGTTAATTGTGAATTGAGACCAATAAACGGATCGTAGAGAATACTAAACAAAATATTAAAGGAAATATTAAATGAGAAGAAGTAATTTAAAAACTTACAAGATTTTATTCAAACTTTAAAACATTACAAGAGAAGAGCTTAGGCAGGCGGAAATATTTCTTGTCTAGGAAATTTTTCTGATGCCTTCTCTAATATTCCAACAAGTCTTATATAGACAAGGGAGAGATAATACAGTACATCTAATGCATACAAATGTAAGGCTAAGATTATTTCTTAGTGCTGATGCCTTTAGCTTTTAAAAAGCTGATTGATTGCTTTGTCCTTTTGATTTTGGAAAGCATTTGGTCGTTCAAATTCCATTTAGCTTTTTGAAAAGCTGATTGAATTCCATTTAGCTTTTTGAAAAGCTGATTGAATGCTTTATCCTTTTGTTTTTGGAAAAGCATCTGGTCCTACGGATTCCAGTTAGGAATAGTAAAATGCCCTTTCAGAAGTAATTTCGGTTCTTTGAACCTCTACTTCTTTGAAGGGTCATTTCCCTATTCTTAATAGGGGTCCAAATAGTCCATAGCTATCCCTTTAGGATTTAGCATATCACCATTGTTATCACTACTTCCTGTGGAGGAAGCTTCTTCTAGAAGTTGTAACATTTCTTCTTCATTGGTGTCTTGGCTGTCCATATCTTGTAAAGCCTTCTTTAGTTTTTCTTTTAATGCCTTCTTATTTTGTGACGTACTGGTTGAGGACGCTGTCGTTTTCTCTTTGTCTGGAGTTTTCGGAGCTACTGGCTTGGGAGTCCAGCCTTTAACCTTTATCTCTTTTGATAAATATTTGATTCTGTCTTGTTCTCCTTTAGCGAAGTTCCAGGAAATGATGTAGGAGACTCGCTATTTGATGAAGAATTTGCACATCTGAATATGTTCTGGGAGGGTTACACACCCTTCTTTTGAACAGAAATCAGTGAATCAATTTAAGAATTATTGGGGAAGGATTTCTTTGATCCCTCCAAAATATATCCACCATTCATAGAACCATCTAGGAATAATGGCATCTACCATAGCTGGACAATATTTAATAAACCAGGTGTGTCCTGGTCTTACATATAAAAAATTGAACCATGCCGACTTATAGTCGTACCAATTATAGGTTTGGGGCCTATAGGGCATGGATAGTGAAATTGGTGTATGCAGGTGATCTGCGAACCAGTTGAAAGGAGTTAATACTCTTTTGATGGTGAATCTAGAATAATCAATATATTCTGGATTCCGCTCATTCATAGAATGCTCGACCTCAATAGAATCAGTGTCTACCAAGATGGCTTCATAATATCTTCTTGTTTTGAGTGGGTTCTTAGTGTCCACGAAATTTTTATCATTGTAGACCAGCTTAATTAGTTGATCTAATGGATATCCTTCGTATTCCTTGTCTAAAGCAATAATTGGCATTACCTGAGTGGTAATGAATTTGAATTCTTCCTTAACGGGAGGAGTTGGTATTGGTTTAACCACTGTGGGGTCTACAGCTTGTGCGAAGGTTTTAGGAGCCTTCATAGCGTAACTCTGTTTGGACTGAGTAGATGAACTCGATGATTGCCCTTTATTAAAAGGCTTATTAGTCTTTAAATCTACCAATTTGGACGGCATTGGAGGAGGGAGCTTTGGAAATTCTGCCAAAGCTGCATATTTGTTTTCAAACGGTAATTAAAGCTCCGATTTTAGTGCAGGACTCTGAGGGACTGATGGTCTTAAGGGATTTGTTGAAGCTGACGGGAGATCAAATGGTCTAGCCATCTTGGTTTGTTCTGGTTTGCTGCCTACTGGGATCTTTCCTAGTGTAGTGGGTCTCATTTTGGCCCTGTAAGAATTCTCTTGTTAGAAAATCGGGAAGGGAATTATTTTCTCCTTTGATAAATTCAATTTTAAAATCAAAGCTAGATAGGAGAGCTTGCCATCTAGCAAATATTTGTTTCGAAACTAAATTTTCAACATCCTTTCGTAAAATTTCTTTAGCAGATTTGCAATCTACTCTGAGTAAAAATTCTTTATTAATAAGATCATCTTGAAATTTGGTGATACATAGCACTATAGATAAAACCTCCTTTTTAACTGTGCTGTAATTCTTTTGAGCGGAATTCCATATTCTTGACGTAAATCTGACTAGATGTTCAGAAGAATTAGTATTCTCCTTTTGTTTCAATATACCTCCATAACCAATATCCAAAGCATCAGTTTCAACAATCATAAAGGCTTCAGGATTAGGAATTCCTAGGCAGGGAAGGTTCTTGACTAATTCCTTGACTTTAATGACAGCATTAGTTTGATCAGAGCTCCAAGGGACTAGGGTCTTTCTAAGTCTTTTGTAAAGAGGTTGGCAGACCTGTCTAATGTTAGGGATGAAGTCTTCTACATAGTTAAGACTTCCTAAAAATCTTTGAAGTTGGGTTTTATCGTTAATTTCATTAGGGAATTTGGAGGAGAACTCTATAGCCCTACAGCTAGGTTTATAACTACCTTGATAAAGATCATACCTTAAGAATCTTATGGAGGTCTGAAAGAGCTTCATTTTCTTAGCACTTATGACTAAACCATTATACTTAACAATCTTAAAGAAAGTGTTGAGATGTTTAAAATGGGAATCAATATTTTCTGAAAAAATTAGCACATCATCAATATAAACAATCGACATGTGACTATAAGGATTGAAGATTTTGTTCATGAGGTTTTGAATTTCGGAGGGAGCATTTTTAAGACCGAAAGGCAAAATATTCCATTCATAATGCCCAAAAGGGACATTGAAGGCCGTCTTGTATTTATCCTTTTCAGCTATTTGAATCAGCCAGAATCCTGACTTCATATCAAACTTACTATAAAGGTTGGCTTTGAAAGTTCTTTTCAAAAGATCCCTTTTGTTAGGGATCGGATGCCTGATCCATTTTAGGACCGCATTCAGAGGCTTGTAATTTATTACGAGCCGAGGAGTTCCTCGCTCCTTTTTGGCACTGTTATTGACGTAGAAGGCAGAGCAACTCCAAGGAGAATTCGAGGTTCTGATGATACCATTTTTTAGCAAATGGTTAATTTCGTCTTTGCAGATTTCCATCATTTCCTGGTTCATTTGGATGGGCCTGGCCTTAGTAGGGATGGCCTGTTCGCTGAAACCAGTAATGTAAGGAAGTTCTACTAAATGGCTTTTTCTTTCCCAAAAGGCATTAGGAAATTCTGAACAAATTTCTTCCTCAAAAGTCTTTTGGAGATTGATAATTTTGTTTACCATCTCCGGGGTTTTCAAAAGTTGGTCGATTTTCTTGATTTGAATTTCGTGTTTAAGAAAACCAATATGTGAAGAAAGCCGGTTGATTTTAAAAGCAGTCCTTTCTTTAATAAGGGCGCCTTCTTCTTGAGATAGGGGCCGTAATAAAGGGAAGAACAGATTTTGATTTAAAATCGTTGTGTGAATGCCGTCAAAATCACTAGTGTAAGGTCGAATTTGATTAATAAAAGGTATTCATAGAATGATATCTTCCGTGATACCTTCAGTGATGACGAAATCATTAACAAGACAAATGCCATTTTTACAGATATGGGCTTTGGAAAGCTTATAATCGATTTGCATCTTTTCTCCAGTGGCAGAGTAGAGATGAGAGGTGCTTTTGTGTAGATATTTAGTGGGTATAAGTCCCTTGATGATACAATTGCTGTCAGCGCCTGTATCAAAGAGGGAGACTCTGTTAAGAACTAAGTCTTTGCCTACTACAATTTTTACGGCGATATGTTCGCTGTAAGTTTTGATGGCTGTGATGGCAGCATCGGAGATAGAGGGAGAATCGAAGCCCGGGAAAGAGTTAGGTTCCTTGAGATAATCATTTGAAATATGATCACTGATTATTAGGGAATCCTTGGGAGATTCTGTTGAGGATACATTCTTTAAGACTTGTTCGATAAGAATGTTGAGTTCTACTCGATCAAGTCGGATTTTTAAGTCCCTGATTTCTACCTTGAGGGTGGAAATTTCACCTTTAAGATCAGCTATAGATGGTTCGATAGGTTTATCGAATCGAGACATAACCTGTTTCATGCTAAAAGGCTGAACGATGGATTTGTGAGGCTTCTCTTCATGAGAGAGCATTATCTTTTTGAGTTCTAGAAGGTATTTATTTCTAGTCTCCTCATCATTGATGTGATCTATGATGTCAAAACAAGATTTCTTTGGGATTTCTAGAAATAACATTAATGATCTTTTTTGTACAAGTACAAAAGGTGCCGTTACAAATGCAATCTTGGCCAGAATGGGATTGATCGGACTCATAGGCGGCGTTGATGAATTCCTCGTCGCTATAGTCGTCACTAGAGGAGCTGAGAGAGTCGGAAGAATCTGATGAGTCTTCCATTATCGAGAATAATTTCTCTTTGGTTTCTTCAGAGAGACCTAATTGGTTGATTTTATTTTTCTTACCAGACTTACAATCCTTAGCTCTATGGCCCGTTTTACCACAAGTCCAGGAGGCATCTTTATTTTTTGAGAATTTTTTCTAGTTTTCCTACTAGTTTTGTAAGATTTCCTTTTAAAGGATTCTTTTCTAGGTTTGGATTTTCTATGAGACTTATATGATTTTCTCCTATGTTTCTTATTGGAAGGGGAGGAAAGATTTGTGAAACCAAAGTCTTGGCAGAATGTTCGTAGCCCATATTTGGAAGTGCTGTCGTTCTTGAGTTGTTTCTTAAGCTTAAGGTCGGTGCAGAGGTCTACCCCTACTGTGGTGATGAAGCTTATTATATCCCCATAAGTTAAAATCCCGTAGGGGATTTTCCCTTCGAATCTATCTTTGATTTTGGTCCTAACCTTATCTGCGAACAGAGGAGGAAGACCACTAATGAAACGTTCTTTCCAGAAGTCATTATTGCAGTCAGGTCTAATCATGATTTTGACTAAAAAGGTGTCTTTATACCATCTAAAGTCAGCTAAATCTTTGCAGGTGAGATTGTTAAGGATTTCTAAACTCCTATCTTGAAATAATTTGGGTTCACCTATAAAATGTCTAGCTATATGATATAAGAGGGTAGTACAGGCATCTTCTTTTGCGACCTGCTCAAGGTTTTCTTGCCCATTTTCACCTTTGACGACGACCGTTTCCATAGACTTGGCCTCATATATAAGGCTTTTAACGTCATCGATGAAATAGTTATCCCACCAGTGTTTTATCATACCAGTGAAGCCTACTACGATCATTGTGGCTGCCTCTTTGTCAGAAGCCCCTCTAATTTTATAAGCTGTGAGGGTAACGCCTATTTCGTGGAGTTTGTTATAGATTTGGTGTTCAGCCAAACCGTCAACATTCCATTCAGTTATTCCCCTACCATCATGGTTAGAAGTAGAGAGGTAAGGGTTTTCTTCAAATTGGATGTCTGGAGGAGAGGGTCATTTGTAATTGTTTTTCTTAGTAGAAAAACGTTCATGGGTGAGTTTGGAAAGGGATTCCTTTTGGCTGCTGGTCTCGCCTTTCTCAGAAATTTTGAATTTAGAGAGTTTCTCATTGATTTGCTCTAAGATTTTTCCTGAAACCTTAAAGTCATCGCTGAGATTAGGGAATTTCTCTTTTTGAAATTCAAGGATTTTAAATATAGGATTGGTAATGAGATTAGGGCCTGGAATTCTTTTCTCAGGAGTGGGTGAGCTGAAAGGAAGCATCGAGCTCTTACTATCTCCTATTTGCTGGGAGATAGTATGAAGGACCTGATTAGTATAGTTGTTTTGTTCAACTATCCTATCTAGGTCTCTGTTGATGGGGGCTGATAGGGGTCTATCATGCTTCTTCTTAAAGGGTAAAGCGTTGAGGATCTCATTAGAATGAGGAATTTTTATTCCTTGAAGGGGAGGAGTAACGGATTCAATTACTTTGTTACTCTGCGTATACCGTTTATTGGTATCAGAGACATGTTGGCAGTATATGCACTTAGCATGAGCAGCTAAGTCCATATATTGTCTAGAGTATGGGAAAACTAATTTCAAAAAAAAAGATACCTATTACTTTAATTTATTGATGATGATATTTCTACATAGATTATTTTAATATATCTTGTCCTTTAATAATCTTTTAAAGTATGGGGTATTCGTTTTCTCTAAGTGTTTGAAGTATCCGATTAATCTCCGGTTTAGGACGTTGGTCAGCCTGAAAAGTATGGTCTCAGCTTAGGTAAGCATTCGACCTTATTGGTGGTCCCGTCGCTAAGATAACATTAAGAGAAAACTGTTGTAACAGCCATTAAGACTTGTTAGATCCCATAGGACGTAGATGTATTGATATAATCTGTTATAGGTAAAATCATCAATAATTAGTGTTGTTTGCTATCTTATTTGAATAAGTAGATTTCCCAGTCAGTCTCTAGACAGCATTTCCTTTCTAATGAATCCCAACCATCATATTAAGAATACTGTTAACCTTTCTTCTCAAGCAACTCCGATTGCTAATATCGAAAATGACCTTCAAAATTGGAGTATTCCAGAAGAACCTTTTAAAACGATTTATCAAATCGGTAAATTTAGTTTTTTAAAAAAGCATAACATTAAGACCTCTGAGTTTACAGTCGCCATTAATAATTCTTTGGAAATTATCCAATTACTAAATGAACTTGACATAAACCGATTTAAAAATAGGACGAAGGAGACACCCTCATCTAACAAGTTCCCTAGTGAGATATATGTCAACCCTCAACTAGCAGGTAGACATCTTGTCAACCCTCAACTGGCAAGTAGACATCTCTAACCTATTCTGTCTACGTAGTTCTATAACTTGGGGATTGCTACTAAGGGTCACACCCTCTACTATCAGGTGAGCCCTATCCCTATGTTCACTTAGTGCTAAATCCTACTCCCAACTAAACTGGCACTGATATTGAACTAAACTAAACTAAATACAACTGAGCATATAACTGGCAATGCTCATTATAGCCTGATTATGACAACTGACTGAATGATAATACTCATGGTTCAACTGGAAGCATTTTTGATACATTAAATTATGTAAAATAACTACGTATCGGGCGTTTATAACCCACCAACACTGAATAATTGAAAAATATGATATCAAGATTGAAACACTGTAGTATGAAATCACAATTCAAAGACCTAAAACATGGGCATTTCATCCAAACTAGTACTTTAAACATGTAGAAATAACATAGTTGGATGGCTAAATTCTGAAATTAAGGATTAAACATGAAGTTCAATAGATCATGACATGGGAATTGCAATACTTAATGCATGTTATGACTGACCTTACTTGAAAACACTCAAAACAATAACTTAAAATTGAATTAAAAAGAGATTCATGGTTTTATTTCATCAAGAACATGTAAAAACTCATAAATTAACACAAAAGAGGAGTTTGGGATCCATAGTGAAAGGAATCCATGGATGAACATCCCACATACTTCACTAGATGAATTCTTGAAGGTTTCTTTGGGATTTTTTGAACTTGAAGCTTGAATTTCCTTGATTCCTTGAGCAAGGGTTAGGGTTTGTTCTTGAGATAGAAGATAGTTTTCTTGAGAGATTTTATGAGTAATAGGGAAAATAATGCTCCTTCGGGATCCCAATTTTGTGTTATGGATGAGTTGGGTGAAGGGAATTGACCCAAATGCCCTTAAATGACAAGGAACAAAAGCTGGACGGATAAAGGAGGGGGTACTGCAGGCACTGGAGAGGAAGGATACACCGGGTGATGCCCACATTGGAGCAGTGCACTGGAGGGGGCGGCGCCCACCTTAGAGAGTCACACTGGAGGGGGCAGTGTCTACTTATCCCGGTGCTGCTGCTGTTTTGGTTTTCAAAACACTTCACTACGCTCTTCTAAAAATTTAGAACTTACCCGAGACATACTTTGAACCACCCCGATCATGACTCAACTCTAAAATCGATATTTCGAGGTTGAAAAGGTCAAATATAAAATCATTGAAGATTAGGGGCCTTGGAAATGACTAAGTCCACAACACTTAGTGAAATTTCTAAGTCTTGGACCTGCTTCAACGTACAATTATGAGCTGAACTGAACTAAGATCTTATGGGGTATTACAAACAGAGACCGGAGAGATGAATGAAGAGAGATTAAGAGCTAAAGAGAATAAGGGAGAGAGAACCAGTGAATGGGGAACCCAAATCAGGTGAGTTTAGAGTTTTCTAGCATATTTCTCACCGGAATCAGCCATTCCTCGCTCGATTCAACCTTGTTCCACCCAAATCCCTCCCCATCTAATAAAAACTACCAAAACTGGCCAAAACCACTCATAAAACTCCCAAAAACCAGATAGCTAAAATCCCTTTTTCAACTCCATCATTATTCCAGCTCTGAAACCTCTCAACGGACTCAAAATTGCCACCAAAATACCACCAGTCATTGTTTAGTTATTGTTACAATGAAATCTTCTGAAAAACATATGGATTCACTACCAGAAACATCATCGGAAAATCCTCAAATCCAACCCTTGGGGTTAATTTCGGTGATAACTCGCTGGCAAAAATGCCTCTGGTAGACTGTCGCTACCTATTTCTTCCTTTTTCTTGCCATTTTCGCAATATGAGGGGTCGAATCTGGCCGGATTTTTATCTAAAGTTACTCCGACAAAGCCCACCAGAAAGTGACGCCTCTATTATTCTCAAAATTGAATTCAAACCATTGAGTATCTGTATTTTGCTTTGGCTGATATATCGTATAATTTGGGTTGCTTATTTTCTTGGTGACTTTGTGTTCAAGTCATATTTCGGAGATTTTCGTGTATGATTGGTCTCATAATATATGATTTATTATTGTATTAATTTAAATAAAATAAATCCTGAGGAATAATAATAAAGATTGTCATAATATAGGTAATTTTATGTATTATTTTTTATTCATTGTTATTAATAAAGTTGAATAATTATTTGTTAAATTATTTGACTACCTTGAATAAATATTGCTTAAGGTCACCGTTAAGGTTAAGTAGCACTTTGAATAGGCAAGTATCCGAGTCTTCAAACATTAGGAGAGTATAAATAATTAAATCTTGTCTCGATTAAGAATGTGGCGCACACATCTTTTTGGAGACGTCTAAAAATAATTTGAGGATGCAATATTTCACCTCGACAAAGATCTTCCTAAAAATTAATTTTTACTAGTTTAATATAAGATATATATAGACAAATTTTAGATATTACAAAATGAACGAACCTAGGCCCTAACATAATTTATCAAAATAGTTTAAGTCGAGAAAAGTAAATAAAAGTGATCGTGCTAGAACCATGAGACTCGAGGGGTGCCTCATACCTTCATCTCGATCAACAAAATTTCTTAATCGGTCTTCTGTTTTTGCAGACTAAAATAAAGAGTCATTTCCTTTTGACTAGGGGTTCAAAAATGTGTCTTAGAACACCATAACTCAATTACAAATGACGACTCTATAAATGATAAAAATAATCCCTATTCAAAACCATTACTTTAATTGAAAAAATCCTTTGACCCTATGAGCAAAAAAAGGGGAGTGACAATATCTATATCTATAATATATTAAAAGTGTGAAGACCCTTAGAAAAGTGATTTGAACTTTTTTTCCTTCAATAAAAGACTCTCCTTTATACAAAACTATCTTTTTACTATTTTCTTCAATTTATTATTTAATTATTTTTATTATATCAACTAGACCTCTAAAATATATGGGGCTCCTAAAATATATGGAAGGAGAATAAATTACAATAATATTTTCCCTTGTACTAATCAATTAAAAAAATACTCCTAAATAGGATAGAAAAATACTCCTAAAATAAGAATCTATTAAGGAAATACTTCTATAAATATTGAGATGCACGTTAAACTAGAGAAATAAATTGGTTTACTTATTGAAAAGATATGATTGATGCTCATCTAATTTGATTCGGTTACACGTCTAGATTGTTGGATGCTTAATTTTCTAACCCTCGACTTCTACACTATTTTTTTCAACATAATAAAATTCAACGTTTGTATATATATATATAAATCTTTTTTGTTTTCATTCAAGTCATTCTTTAGTGTTAAAATTTTTGCTCAGACAAGAATTATTTTCTTTAAAACTGAAGTTTTGTGATCACTATTGCAGTTTACAGGTGGTAGATGAATTTACAGGAGGTAGATGAATGTCGGTCGGCTTTGAGGAAATTATTTTAGGTAAAGGTTACGTTTAATTGTATTATTTTTATATCTCTGTTTTGAGATTTTTTTTGTGTAAAGGTAAAGTTTAGTTGTATTATTTTGGTATCTCTATTGTCGTATTATTTTGTTACAGTTTACAGGTGGTAGATGAGTGTCAGACGGCTTTGAGAAATTTTTTGTGCAAAGGTTAGATTTAATTATATTTTTTTGATGTCTCTAGCATCGTATTATTTTATTGCAATTTACAGGTGGTAGATGAATGTCGATCGAATTTGAGAATTTATTTTGTAAAGGTTAGGTTTAATTAAACAAATTCTCCAAAAGATGTTGAATTTAATTATTATATTCATCTTTATTATTTAAAAAAATATCCTAATTATTGTAACGTTTGAACTCAATAAAGTGGGGTACACGCGCAAGGCGCGTACACCTAAACTAGTATATATATATATATATATACACACATGTATTTATGTGAATATATATATATATATATATATATATATATATATATATATATACACACACACACACACACATATATATACATGTGTATATATATATGTATATATATATATGTATGTATGTATGTATATATATTTATGTCTATATGTATATATATATACATACATACATTTATACATACATACATATACATATACATATACATATACATATACATATACATATACATATACATATACATATACATATACATATACATATACATATACATATACATATACATATATACACACATATATATACATATTTTTATATATATGCACACATATATATACATACATATACATATACATATACATATACATATATACAAATATATATATACATACATATACATATACATATACATATGCCAAGAGGTGGCAGGAGCACAACGACCTTAGCCCAAACCTACTTAAACAACCTAAAGGCTTGGCCCAGTCTGAAAGTAGACCTTGTAGAAAAGCAGATAGGAAAGGTAGCCTATAGACTCAAATGACCAACTCAGTGAAAACGAACTCGTATTCCATGTGAGTCAGTTGACTTCGGTCTAATACACTAAAAACATCAACTCAAAAAATTTAAAGTGAAATTACCTTACTACCCCTACTTAAAAAATCAACACAACTATCCTGGGGCTTTGGGCCACAGGCGACAAAAGAGTTTTAAAATGAGGTTTGGGTCACACAAGTCTTAATTATTAGGTGGAGGTGATAATTACTTTATTATGGATTAAGAAGGTTGAGAAATTTTGAAAATAACCCATAAGTTTTTAAATTTATACTTTGATCCAAATGTTAGCCTATATAATGGAAAACAGAGGGAAAAAGGCATATTTCTCTCTCCTCACCCATTGTTTTTCTCTCTCTTAGAGATTTTTATTGTTCATTGTTGCTGCTGCTTCATTCATTATCTTTTTCTTTATTATCATCATATTCTACTTCATTATCATCTTCATCTTGTTCTTGTTGACCATTTGTTGTTGTTGTTGTTACCATTACTGTTGTTTTTGACTAATTTCTTAGGTCAAATTTTGTTTCGAACATTACTTTCCACTTTGGCATTACTTCATAGGAGATGTTGGTAAGTCAAATTATGATTTTTAGTTGAATTTGTCATCTGGGTAACTCCTATTATGTTGTTGTTTTCCAACAATGGATAGAACCCAATCATGAATCCAACATAAGATCCATCTATTTAAACAGATAAATCATCTGTTGAGACAAATGAGACATCTATTTCAACGGAAGATTGATATGTTGGATTCATGTTTAAATAGATGGGTCATTTGTTGCAATATTTGACACATCTATTGCAACAAATTAGTTACCTGTTGCAACAGAACCTGAACACAATTCCAACATCTGTTATAAAAGATTACTAACCTGTTGCAACAGGTAAGTCATCTATCACAATAGGTTAATTATTTGTTGCAACTGTCACTTATCTGTTGGAATCAACTTCAAAGGTGATTTAGTACT
>NC_061122.1:40185714-40262714 GCF_002878395.1 Capsicum annuum | reverse complement strand
AGTCAATCTAAACATAGGGGATACAATAGATGAGAATCCCTTGATAAACTAGTGGTAATAGCCATCCAAACCCATGAAATTCCTGATCTTCGATGGAAAGATGGGTGTGGCCCAATTTATCACTGCTTCAGTCTTTTAAGGATCAACTTTAATGCCAGCACCGGAAACTATATGGCAAAGAAAACCTACTGACCTTAGCCAAAATTCGCACTTACTGAATTTTGCAAACAACTGATAGGCTTGAGGGTCTGTAACACTATTCTGAGATGGTCTGCATATTCACGTTTAATACGGGAGTAGACAAGAATGTCATCAATGAAGACTATGACAAACATATCTAAGTACTACTTGAACACGTGGTTTATCAAGTCCATGAAGGCTACTGGAGCATTGGTAAAACCAAATGACATGACTAAGAATTTGAAGTGGCCATACTGAGTTCTGAAAGCTATTTTTGGAATATCATATTCTCTGAACCATAGAAGATGATAGCCTGATCTGAGGTCTATCTTAGAAAAGTAACTGGCGCCCTGAAGTTGGTCGAATAAGTCATCGATTCTGGGTAGTAGATACTTGTTCTTAACTGTGACTTCATTTAGCTGACGGTAGTCTATACACATCCTAACAAAACCATTTTTCTTATGCATGAATAGAACTGGCGCACCCCAAGGGGATACACTAGGTTTGATGAATCCCTTATCTTGGAGATCCTTTAATTTCTCTTTTAATTCTTTGAGTTCTACTGGATCTATTCTGTATGGAGGAATAGAGATAGGCTGAGTATCTAGAAGAAGGTCTATTCCAAAGTAGGAAATTTCCTGTACTAGAATTGAATCTTGAACTAACTAAAACTAAATTTCCATTACTTTTTTAACTTTCAACTAACTAAAATTATGTAACGAAGCATAATAATTAGAACAAATATGAAAAATATATACTTTGAGCTAACTAAAATTACTACCAAAGAAATTTTAGCTACTACCAAATATGAAAAATATTTACTTTGAGCAAACTAAAATACATTAGCAAGTATCTAACAAGAAAAATAAAGAGTTAAAGTTTTTGGAAGTTACCGGCGCTAGGGGCAGCAGGAATCGACGGAAATGGGGTGAATTTGCAGATTTGAGGATTTAGGGATTTTGGAGAAGTTGGGGATCGGGTTTTTCTCAATTTTGGGGAGGGGGGATTGATTTGGGGTTTTTTTATTTAAAAGCGTTTAAGTTGGGGCCGGGTCAGGTTGATTTATTGAATTAATTATTTTTTCACTAATTAATGAAAACGAACCACCTGTGGTCAATTTTCATTAATTTTTTAAAAAAATTATTAATTAGTTAAAAAAAATTATAATTTAGTTTAAAAAATTAATTAATTAATTAAGTTATTTCAAATTTTACAAAAATGATCACAAAGTAAAATATAAGTGTTCGACTTGCTTTTATACAAATTATTATCGAAAAATAATCATATGTACACAATTTTAATAAAATGATTAAATCATATAATTAATCATGTTATCACTATATTAACGCAATGTGAATATGTACAAATCAGATACTTGGTTATTTTATAAACACATTAACAGGACTAGTATATTTCCTCCATAATATAACAATATCAATGAATTTTATGAATTATGATATTATATATATATATATATATATATATATATATATATAATATCGTAATTAAAATCTAATTAGCCAAAAATTTATCGTAATTTGCAAAATTAATTGATATATTCTTAAACCTCGCTCGTAATACAACGTGTTAATCAAACAAATTATCTATTAAATGTGTTACGTTATTTGGTACGATTGCTCAATGTTCTATCTCCCCCTCCTTTGCTTCCTTCCTCCCCCTCTCATATACCTCGTAATACTAGTCTTGCGTTATTACAACTTCTAAAACATACGCCTGTCTACATTGACTGAAAATAGTATATCTATACTTCCTTAATAGTTTGATATATATCAACGTACCAGTCAAACAATTTTGATATATAGATTCAGTTATCTAGCTTTTGATTACTACATACGTCACTACACGAGATATTCATATATAAACATATATTCAATTGTCTATCAGGTTTAAAATACGTAGAATAAACATCTCATACACGATTTTACTACCCCAAAATAATATACAACATATTTCACAAATACTCGAATGAATTATATATTACATTATCTTATGTCATTAATATACCTTTACTGTATAATATGTATATAGTATATACATATACCTATACATACACACATATACACACTATCGACTATATCAAGTTCTAAATACGTACTATATATATCACACATATGTACACAAGTATATTATTATCCAATAAAATAAGGAGATGTGTTTGTTATACATACTCAGATGAGTGATCGATTAATTATATTTGATTAGCTTAATAAACTAGATTTTGACTACATCGTTCATCAATCGATCACTGCATCATATATAAATATCCAAAATTATATATATATATATATATATATATATATATATATATATATAAACTTTTGAATTAGTACGATATATATCATATCCACAAGTATATATTAACTTATAATAGAACGCGTTCATTATATTCTGATGAATTATTGGTTATATATTACATTGTTATGCCTGTAAATATGTACTATAAAACATCGTCTTTCAAATACGTACTATAAAGATCAGTTTTCATCTATCAATTACGTATACGCCAGATTTCAATGGTCTATCTCAACGGCATGAATATATATATATATATACACACACATACACACACATATTCTTTATATAAAGATTATGCATGGTTAACGTCATTTAACGTATGTATAAAGGAAAATATTTATTTTATATATTGAAATATAAGTAAAACATAAAGATTACGTTATACATAATTTGTATATTATATTTGATATATTTTTTAGTGTAAGTTTTTTCACATTAGAGTGATTAGTTTTATTATTATTATATCGGTTATTGACCACATGTAATCAGTATAATTTTAAAAAATAATAGTATATTAGATTATTTTTTAATAAAGTAAATATATTATATTATATTATATTATATTATATTACATTACATTACATTATATTATATTATACTATATTACATTATATTATATTATATATGTAATGTAATATATTATTTTTACTAATAACAATAATTAGATTACATAAAGTTAATAGACAACGTTTTATATAATTATTTTATAAAAATAATGATTTAGTTTTTTAGCTTTTTTTATTTCTAAAACAAACAACATGTGGTTGGTTTTTAATTTTTTTATTAGTATTATTTAAATAAAAAATGACCACAAGTGGTTTATTTTATGATTTCAATAAAAACTACCATCAGTAGTGGTTTTTTATTAAATTAATTAATAAAAAATAATTTATTTTTATTTTAAATAAAAATCGACCGCAAGTGGTGCCTTTTTTAAAAATATTTTTTTAAAAAAAAATAATTAAAAAAGAATTTTCAAAAACCAACCACTTGTGGCTGGTTTTTCAAAATATTTTTAAATTAATTTTTTTTTTAAAACCAACCACTTGTGGTCGGTTTTGTTATTTTTAAAAAAATTTTAATTTTTAAAATATATAATAATTAATATAAAAATAATTGAAATATTTATTTTGATATTTTATAATTATAAATCTACCACATGTGGTAGATTGTTTTAATAATTTTTTTTAAATAAAATTAAAAAACCGACCACAAGTGGCCCGGTTTGTTCGATCACTTTTTGTGATCGGTTTTTGGTGATCAGTTTTTTCGGTTGTTTTAGTAGTGAGGATCACTGGTCCTTTTTCTCGACTATGTTGCCACAACAGTAGTTGGTTTTGATACTTGTTTCCTCTATCAATAGTTCCAAATGGATCACTAAAGGGCAACCATAACTATTTTGTAGCTATATTTGAAGGTTTAGAATGATTTTCTAATGCTTGCATTAATGAGTATTTTAGTTACAATGCACACCAAGCCAAAAATAATTTATATGTATACCTAACCAATCATGCTGCTCACCTGCTTGCCAAAAAAGACATTAAGTTGACTTTTCTCTTTATGCAAGACTAAACCACTCATACATTGGTATAGAAACAAAAAAATATGCTGCACCCTAAGGACATATGCAGTTGTTAATAATTGTACTATCAAACTTCTCCATTTTTTAAGTTGTGTTTTTTGAGTCATTTTCTCATCTGAAAGTTGTAGGTTGGATTCCTCTGTTATAAGTAGAAATGGGAGAACTTTAATTATCATTGGTCGAGTTGTAACTAGATTGACTACTCCAGTTAACGCTTTTTACCTGATATTGGTAGTTGGTGTAGCTTCCTTCATAGCTCTGATGAAACTCATCACTCCAATATCAGTTTTGTACTACTCGAACCCTAAGGACAAGGGTCTTATTGACGATTGTAGTATTGTTGATTTTTTATGAACCAATTTGACTCTTTATGAATTCATGGGCTAGAAGTGGTGAATCAGACCGGTCCAATTAGGATAATTGTTTTAAGTAAAATATTGGAGAGTTTTATTTGGGATCCAAACCAAATTAGCAACCGGTTAGAAAGGACAAGGAGTGATAAAGAAGAGTATTATGCTCCTAAACTACGAGTACACGATTCTTCATTATGAAGCACTAAATCAGACAAATCTGAGATCTTGTGCGATTCGCTGTTCTTAGTTCTAGATTTTGAAATTGCCATATTTACCCCTGTCAGTATCGCCCAAGTTAGATTGAAAATTGTGTGTATCTTTTTATTCTTTACCTATTTTAACATTGTCCGTTTCAATTGATGTAGTAGTCCTCCTTCACTTGATATTTTTTCATGCTCGACATGAGATTCAAATATTAATAAGAAATATAAGTAAGTTAAGATGAATAATGAAATACATGTTAGAGTTAAATAGTAGGAAAAGAGTACGAGCATAGGAAGAGTATCGTTCCATCAATTTTATCAATAGAAAATTTGGATAAAAATTTCGTTGAGAGACGAGAAAGACCAAATACACACTCATTTTTTTTCTTATCAACAATGAAAACCAATTATGCTATGTTGGAAAAAATATGTTTAGTGAATTCTATGATAGATTGAAATAGGTTAACAATTAATAATATTTTATATTCTATAATCTGAAGTTATTAGTTTAATTTTTTTTTGTAGTTTGAAAAAGCTCCGTGTATATGTGCTTGTGGTATTTAGATTTGTGAATGCTATAAAAGGCATCCTGTTGAATGGTTTATAGATTCCCATAATAGTTATGAGGAACTCCCCAAAGAAGAACCACAAATGGATTTTAGTGGTGAGATTGGTGTCATTATTTGGGTTGGAGGAAGCCACACGGGAGCAATATGAAGACTTTTGGAAATTCAATGACAATATCCAAGAGTTTATGCAGTGGTGAAAGATTTCACCATTATCATGCGTTAGATTCCTAATGTCACAGATGAAAACATCATATTCCACTTTATGGATGGGCATTGAGCAAGACAGAATTGAAACACCGACAAGTTAGTAATACTGATGAAGCCTTTGTATAGGTCAAAGTTTTTGACGGACTTAGAGTTTATGTAGCAACAATGCTCTGTGGTTGTTGCAACATCAAGTGGGGAAGAGTGTGATAACCTTGTTGTGATGGCTATGTATGTATATGTGTACACACACAAAATCCAATGTTATTGCATTTTAAAAAAAATCTTATATATAGTGTAAGTTTTCTTCCAGAAGAACCCCATTTTACCCACTTGGCTTTGACCTCGGACACCACATTTGAATTATGTTTATGCAACCAACTTTATTTTTAGATCCATTCAAAACTTCACTCAATAATACGACATAATGAACATGAGTGAAATGAGACTTTTTTTAAAATAAATTACATGATGGTACTTTACTTCTGTTCAAGTTCTTTAATGTATAGGTGCTTATTATAGAGATGAGACTGAATATTTTAATGCAATTCATGCATTTGATTATCTAGATTGTCTTCTCTTAATTCCAATGAGACATTACGTTTAAATTGAAAGAACGTTTAATTGTTTTTTGCCAACTTTTAATTCCAATGGTGACCTTAATGCCATTACTACAAGAGAGTTGCATGTGGTAACATTGTGGACAGTTATTTGTTACTGGACTGGTGGAATGATAAATCATCAATTTGACAACTTACTAGCATTTTTTAAGCCTAAACTATCATGCTTTTTCATTGATTGGTTGTTACTTTCTTACTTAATGCTCATTTGTTTAGGTAAAAGTAAAATGAGAAGATGGGTAAGGAAACTTGATAAAAATCAGCTAAGATGAAGGTGAAAGAGAAGAAACGTGAGCAAAAAGAAAAAAAGCTGAAATACCAGGCTAGGAGTTAAGCCTCAATTACTGCAATCGCGGCCTGAGGGTCGCGATCACGATCAGTCAATAAGTCAAGTAGAGTATGATCGTGATATGACTACTATGATCACAGTTTTGCAATTGAAGTCCAAAGATGGCGATCACAATAGAGCGGAAAAGTTTCAAGGAAATTTTTGTAATATTTGGCAAATATGGAATTGCTATCTATTAAAAATCATCCTAGAAATAGGGATGTTTAATTGAGGTTTTTGGGCTGATTAGAATGTCAACATCGATGAGGTGTTCAAAAGAATTCATGGGTGATATTCGGTGTTTCTTTGAAAGAATAGAACCGAAACTCCGAACCTAGCCTACCCACTCACACATTAATTAAAATTTAATGTTGTTTTTCATATATCCGCACACACTAATTTGCTCCTAGGATAACATAATCTCAAGATTCGTTCCTAATAGGTTACACTCTAATTATTCTTAGCCTCCAGTTAGTTTTTTAGAATCCCAAAAATAAAATTGTTTTTTACTTTAGAGAATCTTCTAAACATTCCCCTAAACCACTTGTATCCTAAGTTTGAATCTAACAAGTAACTTTCATTTTGAACTTACTCAATAGCCACCCACATTATTCCTTGTGGATTCGACCCCGTCTCTTGTTGGGTAATTATATTGATAATGACCTCCTTGCACATAAATTGACGTGTAAGTTGAGCGTTATCAAAAATGGCACCATTGTCGGGGGACAATTTGGCATATTGAGTTAGTTAGGAATTTTTGCTTACTTGCTTTGAGTCAAACTTGTAAATATTTGTTTGTGATTTTATTTTGTTTCTTCTGTTAGATAGAATTTTTATTTTTGTTTATTTATTAATATGTCATCTTGGAATGAAATTTAGTTTGGTGGTTAGAAATCTTATCTTGATGATCTATGTCCAAATTTTGATGGACCCCACCTTTGACAAGATTGCAGATATGCTCCTCGGAGAGAGATATGCGCATCATCTAGATCTTATTGGGAGTATGATTATTCTTTATGTAGTGGTCGAGATAGACATTAGAGTGATTGTAGAAATGCCCCCTTCCCCCATTATACAAATCTAATTACTAGATCTTCTTATGATTTTGATAGGTCCTACAATTAGAAAAAAAGAAGAACAACGTGCCGAAGATAATGAGATTGAAGCAATGCTTCAACTTATCTTGGATAGGATGGATACAATGGGGGATAACATACATCTCATGAATCAATTCGTGGGGGCATGTAATAAGGAAATCAAAAGGTTGGAAGAGATGGGTAATGAAGCCAATCTTTCAAATACCATGAGTATACCCACTTTTCTAAATGAGCTTAACATGAAACAATCATTGATGATTTCCCAACAGATCGAACCCAATATGATTGAAAATATCGCAATTCAAGAAATGGGGCTAGAGTCAAAAGAAGAAGCCAAGCAAACCTCTTATAAAGACTCTAGTCCATTTCGGGTTGAGAATGTCGAGAAAGATGCGACTCCAAAATTAGAAAGAAGACTCACTCAAACCACTTTTCAACATTATGCTTGGTGGATGTGAATAAAGTCAAACTACCCAAGCAAATGATGAATTTTGGAGATGAGGAGGAAAATCCCTACATTTTGGAGTTTGTCATTCCAAAAGGTCAAAATGAAGCCCCTCACTTGAAGTCCAATAAATGCAAAATTTAGTGTGTAAAATCTAAATTTTTTATTCTCTCTCCAATACCCAATGAGACTATTAGAAAGTTTGATGTGAAGTTTGATAAAAGGTTTAAATTTTCAAAGTGGCAAGATAGAAAATATTTCATTGTGTCCCCACCTTTTCCCAAAGTACCTCGAAGATGTATCGATCTCAAGTTGGGACACCAATTCAAGTCTTCTAAATGGAGACATAAATTATATGCAAAATATGTCGTGCCGCAACTTTAACTAAGGATCTTCTTGGGAGGAATCTCAAGGAATTTTTCTTGACGTTTGCTAAAGCTTTTGGTTCAATTTTTAGCTTGTTTTTGTATGTTTATAGGTGATAGAACAAGTTGGAATGGGTACCTCTAGAATGAAACCCCTGATAAGTATATTGGACTTTCACTTTATCACTTTCCATTCTTAAGTAAGCTTACAAGGTATGATCTTATACAAATGATGACCATATCTAATGATTTCTTTTGGTTTCAATTTAATTTATTTGAGCTTAATTTGGCAGAATGTGGTTATTGGGATAAAGATTTTTGAATGTGTGCCTTGTTTCAAATGTTAAATTGCAAAATTATTGTTTCTATAAACTAGTGCACACCATGTGTCTGATGAAATACCTACTTGAGGTTTGTTTGCTTAATTGAGTGGTGGGTGATTTAATTGGATTTGTATGATTAAAAGTGGTGTATTTGGTGATGAATTGGTGCATTGGGATTGTTCACAGGTATTATTATCTTATCTATTCAAGTTCTTACTTTTCATGCATACCATATGTTTGTTAAAATGTCATTAATGGAGAAATGCCTTGTATGATTGTAAAGGTTAATGTGAACTTTCTTGGGCATTGTGTGATCATTTTTGGAGTATAGTTTTGAGTCCAATTGGTCTTAAAAGTTGGATAACTGGTGGAGTTGGGTTGAAGTTGTTCATGAATGTTTAGTCCATGGTGTGATCGATTAGTGTTTTGGTGAAGTCTAAGTAACCCGAGGGACAAGAATGTTTTCCTTGACCTATGATAGATTGGGTGACACCATTCTTAAGGGTATAGGGTCGTTTGGATTCCTATTGGTCCCATGAGTGTTTTATGAGATAAATAGACGATATGTGAAATTGCGAGGAAAGAATTCCCTGAAGTGTAATGTTAATGTTGTTTTGCGTTCACCTAAGTTTTTGTTTAATTGTTTAGGAAGAGGCAAAAGTTCAAAAATTCTTTCCAAATGTCATTGGCAAGAAATAAAATGATTTTGAGAAAAACCAAAAATATAGTTTTCTTTGTGAAAAAAATCAAGTATGTTTTTGTAACGCCCCGAGTCTGTACCCTGGATGCTACACGGAGCTTACGATCCCGGAGGACCACAAGCTAACCCATGATTGATATCTGCTGTGAGCAGTGAATAATAATACTGAAATAAATACGGAAGTAGCCTGAATGGCCATAAGGTTCAAAAATCTAAATATTGATAAGTAATAACATCTGGTAAAAACATCCAAAAACTAAACACTGTCTGAACTAGTCTAGTCTGAAAGCCTCTAACTGAACTGTTTGAATATGGAGTTGATGGGACAAGCCCCAAACTAACTCCAACTACTGATCTACTGATAAACTGGATTACTGAAATAAAAGCATGGCCTCGATAGATGAGGACTCACTACTAAATTAGCAATTACTGACTGGATCTATCTAAGCACGGTCAGAAACCTGAGTATCTGAACCTATGATATGACACATCCACGTGCAAAGAAAAAGTATGCGGTCAGTACGTGGAATGTACTGGTATGCTAGATGAGGTAAACCTGAATGCAAGGGTTCATATGCATAAGTAGTAACTGACTAAATAATATAGAATAACTAAATATAAGAGTACGTAAGTAACTGATACTACTGAAAATACTGACTATATAATACTGTGGACATACATAGTATATATATACTGTATCTTAGCTTTTCTGAAGCTGAGTACTGAGTAATTAATAGCTGAAGTTACTAATAACTAAATTATTGATACTGATTGACTATGTCGGACAGTCCTGACTTTGTAGAACTGAACTGAGTTCTAAACTGAAGAATGAAACTGAAACTGAAACTATGAGAGGTAATCATCTAACAGACATTCCCCTCTCCAAACTGATTGGGGTCCAACCTGTAACCCCATTTGGAAGGGTGTTAGTACTATGCCACGGGTACTAATACTGGTTGTGAGTTAACCCTAAATAACAGGAAGTAATTTTGTCAACCCTCACTAATAAGAAAACACATGAGATATGTGTCAAACCTTATCTAGCAGGAAGCCATCTCAACCTATGCTAGCTACGTAGTTTTATAATTCAGGGATTGATAGTAAGGGTCAAACCCTACACTAACAGGAATGCCCCATCCCTGGGTTTGCTCGGTGCTGAATCCTACTCCTAACTAAAAGACACTGAACTAATTATACTGAACTTGACTGGACTGATACTGAGTTTACTGAGTTTTCCTGAGTTCTATAACTGATTGATTGTACTACTGGTCGTGACATGAATGATACTATTCTGTAACTGACACTTGCTCTAGGTAAATAACTAAATTATCGGGTATTAAATGCCCACAGGACTCAATAGCATGAAAAGTAAAGCTTAAAAAAATCTTAAATAACATAACAATGTTCACTTGTTCATATCTCATTCATAGAGACATTTCATCAAACACTTGCAATACATTAACTTGTACATGAATGGGGAATACATGCTGTCATGGTTTAATGTCACTATTTCATTTACATAGGCATTTTATCAAACACTTGTAAGGCATAAGCTTGTACATATACTAGCATGTCATGATTTCATCATTTAATTCACATGAACATTCTATCAATTACTTGGGGAGCATGACTTAATGCATATATTCATAGATAATATATAAACATGACAACTACAATGTCCAACTTGCAATTTCATGGGTTTAACATGCTATTCATATAATTCCCCCTAAATACTATTCTATTTTCATGAATCTTATCATAATAATGGATTGAAAACCATATTAACATCATAGATATATTAATCACTTTTTATATTCAAGGGTTTATCAAGATATTCACATATTCATCACCCATGCTATTCAATTTCATGAACTTGCACTTAAACCATGGATTAAAATCCAACTAATATCATTAACATGAATTCAATATAATTCAAACATGGAATTTCATAATTCAACAATATTGTAGTTTTAAAAACGGATTCGTGGACTCTATGGGTGAAAGGAACCCATAGCTGAACACCTAACATACCTTAGAAGATTCTTTATTGAATGTTCTTGGAGGAGTTCTTAGGATTGTTCTTGATTTTCTTGAACTAGGTTTTTTGTCTCTTTGAGAGAGAATGTTTTATTCTTGACAGAAAGTGAGTAAATAATGAGATCATAGGTCATTTAGGGCTAGATTTCGTGTTTAGGTTGATTAGAACTGTGGAAAAAGACTCAAATGCCCTTGGAAAGACTTAAAATTCAAAACTAGAAAATCCAATTTAGGCACCTGGTGCGATGCGCCACTATCACACCAAGCCACTGGAACTAACAATTAGGAATGTGGATGGTGGCACAATATGGTGGAATCGCGTTGCAATGGTGAATGCGAACTGGAAGTTCACCACGGCACGGTGGGATCACGTTGGAACAGTAGAAAAGGAAAATTCTAAATTGAGGGCTTGGTGTGAAGAACCAATATCACAGAGCAACACTGGAAATTTCAAAGTGACATTTGGCTGGCCTCCGCGACACGTTGACCTGTATTTTGGCACACTGCTTTACAAAAATGGCTTTAACTCTTCGCCCGGACATCGAATTTGGGCAAAATTTATATCGTTGAAAAGCTAACTGAATTTTCTTCACATTGGTGAGCTCTAAACTTAAAAATACTAAGTATTTCAAAAATTTTATATTGGATAGCTCATGAACTAAGAGTTTGTTTAAGCTAGGGAAATACGGAGTATTACAGTTTTTTAGATTTCTTTTGAGTGAGACCATTAAATTCAATTTTTTTTATCTCTTTACAAGGATGATTCCTTGACTCAGAGTTACTTATTAAGCTCAAATTTCTCAAATTGGTTGGGAGATTAACTTTTTGCTCTGAGTATGATGCCATGTGTGGTAAGATTTTTGAATAATTCTTGTACATATATGTAGTTTAGAACTTGCCCCGAGTGTGTTCAAAGCAAAATCATATAAGATCTTGGTTTGGAGAATGACCCAAGGCCATTTTTGACCCTTTACATAGCCAAAATTCCATCTTAACATTTTTCCCTAGTTAACCCCTTTGAGGCTTTTTGCCCATTTTTCTTTCTTTTTGAAATAATAACCTTGCTAAAACACCTAAGCTCTTTTAAAATCTTATTTTTTCACTTTACCCCTTTGATACATTGAATGATTCAAACTAATGGAATGTAGGTGAAAGCCTAAGTGTGTGTGTGTGTGTGGGGGGGGGGGGGTTAATGTGATGTGCTAAGATGAGCCAAGAAAGGTGCATGTAAGGTGGTCAAATCATATTCTTAAGGGACAAGAGACATACTTGATGGTAAAGTTGTTTATCCTAGCCCATAAAATGTGTTGAGAAATGAGGAAAATAAGGGGGCTAAGAAACACTTAAACTTAGAAAATCCCTTGAAAAAGTCAAAGAAATGAAGAAAGAAAATTGTATCTTTGAATTATTTTGTAAATGCTAATGTAAAAGGGAAATATGGGAAATGATTTGAAGGAGGATAAGGCGGATACTTTATAAATATTAGGGTGGAGGGGTCGAGAAATTGCATTGAAGAAGATATTTTAGCTACTTGATCCATAAGTATTCCTTCCCGCACTTTAAGCCTTCATCTTGACTTGCAAGACCTTGGTGATTCCAAACTAGGTAAGTCTACATTAGTGGCCAAAAACACAAAGGGAAAGCCTATTGTTCTACTCATTGTATGTGAATTTTTTTGCAAGAGTGAGTGTGAATTCTTTTATTGTTTGATCTCCTTTAGAAATTTAAATATTTTTTGTGTGTGTAGAGCTTACTCTTGCTTGTGAGTGGCATCAATACTTTGAAGTAGAGAGTGAAATCTTACTCTCGATTTGGGTAAATGGGTGAAGTAAGTTGCATTGTGAAGATTGAGAAATTTTTGAAGATTTTATGTTTCCTCTTAAGATACTTTGCTGATTTGGAAGATTGATTTGATACAAACTTACATCCTTGCTTCATAATATGTGCTTAATGAAAAAATTTGGTTCACTTGTTGCCATGACATGTTTGAAAAGTATTTGTAGAGCTTTGTTAGCTTAGTCCTTTACTATAGTTTTATTTTGCATGGAATTGAGTTAAATACCCTATCTTGTTGAATTATTCTTGGTTGCTTGAGGACAAGCAATAGTTTATGCTTAGGGGTGTTGATAAGTCATCAATTTGACAACTTACTACCATTTTAAATCCTAAACAATCATTCTTTTTCATTGATTTATTGTTACTTTCTTACTTAATGCTCATTTGTGTAGGTAAAAGTGAAATGAGAAAATGAGCAAGGAAACTTGATAAAAATGAGCTAAGGAGAAGGTGAAAGAGAAGAAATGTGAGCAAAAAGAACAAAAGCTAAAATTAAAGCCCAGGAGTCAACCATCAATTACCGTGATCATGGTCTAAGGGTAGAGATTATGATCAGTAAACAAGTCAACCGGAGTACGATCGCAATATGACTACCACGATTGCGGTGTCGCGATCGCAGTCCAAAGATGGCGATCGCAGTAGAGCGGAAAAGTTTCAAGGGCATTTTTATAATATTTGGAAAATATGGAAGTGAGGCTTAAATAGGGGTTTTTAGTTCATTTTTTCACACTATCTTTTATCTTATCTATTATCTTTCATCTTCAACTTATCTTAGTTCTAGGGTTTGGTTTTGTTTGAAAATTGGAGCTTAAATTTGCACTAATTTGAGATAAGAATTAATTAGAGGAACTCCAAAGTATAGATTTGGAATCACCCATTGAAGATCCATTGAATTTTAAAGTGTGGTTTGCCCTCTCTTTATTTTATATGAATAACTTTGATGATAATCTCGGTACATTTGTTTTAATTATTTTCATGATTTTCTAGATCTACCTCTTGCAGTTGTGTTTGAGTAGGATCAAGTGTGTGAATATTGATTCTTAGCTCCAATTTGTTTTTAATGTTGATGGGTTTCACAAATGTTTGAATGCAAAATGTGAGTTGTTGGTGAGAACCTCAATTTCCTCTAAAATTTCCACATCATCCTTGAAAGAGGAATGTGGGTAGTCTAGATCCTACATCATCCTTAAAAGAGGGATGTTGGTGACATAAATATTTGTGAACAATAATGTAGATAGTAGTTATTCCCATTTTGTTGTCTTAGAAATAAGGATAAATATGGAATTGCTATCTATTAAAAATCATCCTAGAAATAGGGATGTTTAATTGAGGTTTTTGGGATGATTAGAATGTCAACATCCATGAGGTATTCAAAACAATTCATGGGTGATATTCGGTGTTTTGTTCAAAGACTAGAACCGAAACTCTGAACCTAGCCTACCCACTCACACATTAATTAAAATTTAATGTTGTTTTTCATATATCCACACACATTAATTTGCTCCTAGGATAACATAATCTCAAGATTCGTTCCTAATAGGTTACACTCTAATTATTCTTAGCCTTAAGTTAGTTTTCTAGAAACCGAAAATTAAAATTGTTTTTATACTTTTGAAAATCTTCTAAACATTCCCCCAAACCACTTGTATCCTAAGTTCGAATATAATAAGTAACTTTTATTTCGAACTTACTCAATCTCCATCAACATTGTTCCTCATGGATTTGACCTCGACTCTTGTTGGGTAATTATATTGATAACGATCGTCTTGCACTTAAATTAACGTGTAAGTTGAGTGTTATCATGGAACATCTTCCATTTGATTCTTAGGAGAAGGTGGTTGAGGCATCTTTTTGCCTTATAAACGTGTTCATTATGACCATACTTCTTGCATAACTTACGTAGTGGTGAGCTTTCAATTAACTTGTTTTGGCCCTTTTTTGATTTGAAGGGTTGGAAAACATTTATTTTCAATATTTTAATCTATTTCAAAAACTTAAATAAAAGTTCGAAACAATGTAAGAAATTTTAGAGTCGCCACTTGATTTTTGAAAAAATATAAAGAAAAATTAAAAAATATTACTTAAAAGATTCAAAACAGAAAAAACCTTTTAAATTCAGAGATTCCGAGTAAGTAGTTCCTATTAATACTCTTGGAAGGTTGTTAAGGTACCAAGAGTATCTGCTAACTTGCGGTTATCCGGACTATTTGAAAATAAATTTTTGACTAACTTTGAAAGAGAAAGTCTATTTTTGAAAAGAAGTTGATTAAGAAAAAAATTTATTTTGAAGATTTGTGCAAATCAAATTTTGAGGACTTAGCGGGGATTTGTAACTAAGTTTAAGAAAACTAAAAACAATTAGTATATAAAGAGGAAAGAGGAGACTAAAAGACTTAGTCCATTAGGCTCAAATCCATAAACTCTGTCCTAAGCTAATTTGGGCTTTGGACCCATCTTCACTTATCCTAATCTAAATACTCGGGCTTTTAACCTATAACCTATCTTAAGCTAGTTTTTGGATGATTGAGGCCCCAAATTTTTTTCACCTGTATTAAATTATAGCTTTGGTTTCGAGGCGCAAATAAAAGAACAAATAGATAAATAAATAAAGAAAATGACAATACTAAGAATCAAGACTTTTCAAGTCTCTTCGCGACCTCATCAATGGGTTTTGACCCATTTTCCTTCTTCTTTCATCTTCTTGCACCCGCATGCCATATAATCGACTTTGGGTTTAAACTTAGACTTGACTCGAAGAGGTGCGCCTCATTGGCCCATTACAAAATGCAAAAGGAAAAGAGTTCATTTGGACTCCAAAACAGATTCATACAAAGAAAAAGATAAAAGAAAAAAAGAATTAATATGTGTTCAAAAATTCTACATTTGATAGATAAATGATGAGATGGAAAAAATAGCATTCTCAAGTATAAAGGAATAGTATACTATGATATAAAAAAAATCAAATTATCCAACGAAACGGAAATTAATCTATTTCTCAAACAATCAAGCCTGGCACAATATAATCAACTAATCCTTGAAAAGAAGACATTGACCCACAAGTATAAATGCTTAAAATTTGGACAAATATTTCCTATAGATTAACACATATTTGCACCAAATACTATGATATGATATAGTCTAAGACATGTTTTCATTAAAGAAAGAAAAGGAGAATGAGCTTAAGATGAGGAATTCTTTTTGTGACATCTCAAATATGAAATACGAGACATATTAATACAACAACACTTTTTCAATATCGAATGGAGTCAATCAATAAATTTAAAGAAAAATTCTTGGTAGTATGTGAATAAGAATGGGACGTCTAAATGCACAAAAATACTTTAAGAAATAAATCAATAAGCGAGGTGAAGCAAATAGCATATATTAAACATCTTTGAGAAATTATATTCAAAAACATGATAGGAAAAATGGTAAACGATTAATTCTAAGAAAAAAATGTCTAATTATGTCAAATCCTATTTTAGTTTTACATCATTTCAACAAAATCTATAACCTTAACAACTTTTCAAACTATTCTTTTTCGATATAAAGGAAATAACTTTGCATGATCAAAGTAAATATATTCACCAATAACAAATTTAAACAACGCATGAGTACGTACTTTAATGAAGCAAAGGTCAAAACTTTATTCATATAATCATAATATTGATATCACAATATCCTATGGGCTTCAAGGCCTTGTACAACAAACAATCCCAGCAAACAAAATTACAACTATGAAACTACGAAGAAGGAGATAAAGAAGAAAAGGATAACAAAACTAAAAGGGAAAGGTATGCTCGCCTTTTTTGGAGCAGCAAAACGGGACTTCAAGCTTTCTTCGGAGTCTTGATCACCACCGAAAAATAATATTTTCAGAACCTCAATAAGACTATTACTTGAAAAAATTTAATAAAAATAAAATTTAACACTTTGCTCAAAAGCTTTATCTACTCTTTCAGACTTGCATTCTACCAAAATAGTGGTAGTATTTATAGAAAATAATAGGGATTGAATTCTTTGAATCCACCTATGTGGGAGAAAAAAATTAAGGGTATTTATGGAATTTTAAAATTGAGGGTAAGGTTTGTTGAAGGATAAGATGAGGTGAAATTGTACAATCTAGTATAAGTTTTGAATTTCAGAAATGGAAAAAGGATAAGATTGAGGTGAAATTGTGCAATCTAGTACAAATTTTGAATTTCAAAATAATAAAAAAGAGGTTGAGGTGCAATTGTACAATCTAGTGCAAATTTTGAATTTCAAAAATGAAAAAAGAATAAGGTTGAGCTGAAATTGTACAATCTAATACAAAATTTGAAATTCAAATGGAAAAGAGGATAATGTTGAGGTGGAATTGTACAATCTAGTACAAATTTAGAATTTCAAATTTGACTTTTTGGGATTAAAATTGGGTATTAGAGGGAAATTTGGTCGTTGATGCATTTATTGAGATTGAGATTTAATAAATGTCTCTAAATCATAATTTTAGTCAATTTTATTTTAATTAAATTCATATTAAAAATCAGTTGGCCAATTGCATTGCAATTATGGCCAAATTAATTTCAATTATGACCATATTCAATAAATTGATTAAACTTTAAATAAGATATTCAACAAATTATTAATCGATTCAATCCCGAGATTTTTAATTAAAAAAAATCAAATAAATATTTCTTCAAATAAATTATTTTTGGGAACAAATTATATTTAAATCAAGATTTACCCATTTGAATTAATTTTCAAGACTAATCTCAAGAATAGTCTAGCATTAATAAAAATGTTCATTTAAGTAACAAACTTTATACTATCTCTTATATGTAAATACGAAAGCGTATAATTGTCACTTAAGTGACAAAATTAACCCAAAATAAATATTTCAGAGAACATTTATTTGGATGAATAAATATTTCTATTTTATTAAAAGTTGAAGAAACTCAAGATTAAATTTAGTCAAGGAGGAAAAAAATTAGGTGCCAAGATTGCCCCTTTCTTTTTCATGAACAATCCTCCCTCATTATTAAAGAGTACTTTCTCTGGTAATTGTGCATCTATTTAAACCTCAGTGAGCAGTCCAGCAAAACGCACTTCCATTTTGTTCTCAATATGATTAATAAAAATTAGTGTAATGCCCCGAGTCTGCACCTCGAATGCCGCACGTGCTTACGACACCAAAAGACCACAAGCTAACCCATGACTGGTATCTACTGTGAGCAATGTATGATAATACTAAAATAATGCAGAAATTAGGCTAAAATACCATAAGGTTCATATTCTAAATATTGATGAATATAATAATTGAATAATACTAACGTCAGCAAAACTGAATACTATCTGAACTAGTCTAGTATGAAAAATCTCTAACTGAACTGTCTGAAAGTGGAGTTGATGGGACAAGCCCCCAACTAACTCCGACTACTGAAATACTAAAGCTAATGAAAATACTGAAATAAAAGCATATCCTCGATAGAAGAAGACTCACTACTAAATCTACTGCTGCTATCTGACTTTGTCTATGTATGGTCAGGGACCTAAACGTCCAAACCTATGATATAAGACATCATAGCGCAAAGAGAAAGTATGCGTCAGTACGTGGAATGTACTAGTATGCTAAATGAGGTAAGGATGAATGCAGGGGTTCATATGCATGAACAATAACTGACTGAATGATATAAAGTAACTGAATAAGAATACATGGATAACTGAAATTACTATAAAATACTGAGTATGCAATACTGTGCATATAAATGTATGTTATATCTGAACTTGTACTGAAGCTGAGTACTGATTTCTGATATCGAGTAACTAATATCTGAGATTACTGATAACTAAATTACTGATACTGAGTAACTGTGTCTGACAGTCATGATTCTGTAGAACTGAATTGAGTTTTATTCTAAGACTAAAACTGAAACTATCGGTGGTAATCATCTAATCGACATGACTCAAATAAGATATCTGGGGTCCATCCTGTAATCCCAGTTGGAAGGGTGTCAGTATCATGCCACGGGTAAAGACAAGATGAAGAGTCACCCTCATCTGGCAAGTGCCCTGAATGAGAATAGTGGTACCCTCAACTTGCAGGTAAAGCACCTTATCAACCCTTAACTGGTAGGTTGATATCTCAACTTTTGCTAGCTACGTAGTTTTGGAATGCAATGACTACTTTTAAGGATCACACCCTCTACTGGCAAGTGAGTCTCCCTCTTTGGGTTTACTCGATGCTAAATCCTACTCTCAACTGAAGACAACTGGACTGATTCTGAGTTTCAATGAGTTCTGTAACTGACTGAGTACTACTGATAGTAACATTACTGAGACTGTTCTGTAACTACTATAGCTCTAAGTAAACAACTAGATTTTCAGGTATTGAATACCCCCAGGACTCGATAGCATTTAAAATAAAGCATGGCATGATCTTGAAAGCATAATGATAGTTGCTTGTGAACAATACATTCATTTAGATATTTTTCCAAACACTTGATATACATGAACTTGTACATGAATGGGACCACACAATAACATATCATGATTTTCCTATTCCATTCACATAGGTATTTTATCAAACACTTGGGGAGCTTGATTATTTCACATAAAATTAGTCAACACTTGAACATCATGGATACCATACTAACTTGTAACTTCAAGGGTTTATCAAGATAGTCACATATTCATCACACATGCTATTCAATTTCATGAAAATTGCAATAAATCATTGATTAAAACTCAATTAATATCATGAACATGAATACATCAATTTTAAGCATGGAAAACATAAATGTATAAAATTTTATATTTAAATAGGGTTTTTGGACTCCATGGGTGAAAGGGAACCCAGGATGAACATCTAAAGTACCTAAAAAGATGAGTTCTTGAAGGTTCTTGGAGGGATTCTTGAGAGTTATTCTTGATTCTTGAATCTAGGATTTTGTTAATTTGAGAGAGAATGATTTATTCTTGAGAGAAAATGAGTAAATAATGACATATTAGGTTATTTAGGGGTTAAATCACGTGTTTAGGACTGATTTAGGGCAGTGGAAAAAGACCAATTTACCTCTGGAAAGTTATTAAAATTTGTCACTAAAAATCTAGATTTTAGGCTTTACCGCGACGAGGTGGTATCGCGGTGAGCCACTGAAATATGGCTAAGACTGTTCAAAAAGGGACGAACGTGAAATGGGCTTGTGGCGCGACGAGGTGGTATCACGTTGCCACACTGAAAAATAGCAATTGAGAAAATGACTAGTGGCACGACGCGGTGGGATCGCGGTCTCTCACTGAAAAATGACAATTACCATTTGGACCCTTAGCGCGGCACGGTGATGTGCCAGTTGGCACACTGTTTTACAAAAACTACTATAACTCTTCACTCGAGTATCGGATTTGGGCGAATTTTATATCGTTGGAAAGCTGACTGAATTTCCTACGCAATGGCAGGTTTTAAATGGGAAAATTCTAAGTATTTTTAAAAATTCTATATAGAAATATTCATATACTGAGAGTTAAACTGAGCTAGAGAAATACGGGGTATTACAATTAGTGGTTTTCCAATTAAACTTCCTATCTTACTTAAGCTTTTAGGGCTCCAATACTTGAACTCCAACCCTCGTAGGCACGCAGAAAACGAAATATCTTGGAGAATAGCCATATAAAAGAAATGGTAATGACTTTAAATTCATACATTCTTGTGCTAATTTTATAAGAAATAATCAATTTTGATCGTGCTTTTTGAAATTGTTTCATCTATCTAATTTGTTTTGGGTAGTTTTTAGTTATTGCCACTTAACATCCTTCTTACATATTATGCATTTAACCTTTATTTTCCCATTTATCTATGAATCAAGTACATGTTTTAACCATGAGGAACTTCAGTCATTCTTCTACTTCTTGATTTCATGATTATATTTAGTGTTCTTTACATTATATACTTGCATCAGTTTCTTTTTTTTAGTGTTATGACTTGGTTTCACGTGCAACGCATGTGTCGAGGAATTAGTATATATATAAAAAAATATCTATAATATATAATATATTAGAAATATTGTTTGAACTTTTTGCCATTGATTAAAAGTATTTATTTTAGACAAAATCGTCTTTTCACTATTTTTCTTAATATTTAAGAGTTGAAAATTAATTAAATATATTCACGGTAAAATCTTTCCTTATAAGAAGTCATCAGAATTTCACTATTTTTTTCTAATTTAAAAGTTAAAAATTAATTAAATATATTTATGGTAAAACCTTTTCTTATTAGAAGTCATCAAAATTAATGACAATTAAATCATCTAATTTGATTTTAAGATTATTTGAAAAATCTAGAAATAAATATAAAAGTGATTTGAATTTTTTGTCCTTCATTAAAAGTGTTTATTATAAACAAGATCATCTCTTCACCCTTTCCCTAATATTTAAAATTTAATACTTAATGAAAGTTGTTTAGTCACGTTAAGTTACTTTTCACTTTAGTTTCGTTTTCGGTTTAGGGGTCTTATGCTTATGTTATTAAATAACACCTATAAAAGAATTTAACCATTAGGCGTAAGGTTTTGAGAAAATTATTTATGGGTTAGGTTTTGCTAATTTGGTTTATTCAAGTTATTATTGCACAATCAGCTATGTTTCAATCTTTCAAATTTTGATGTCTTACAATTAATAGCTTTTGGTATTTTCTTGTGTTTATGTATTTTCTATACAAAAGCAAATGGCAAGTTTCACACCCAATAGGCGAGAGACAATAGCACATGAAGTTTCACATGGTTTTGTCTGTCCATTACTATTGTCAAAGAACTTAGACCACAAATTTGTTGAACAACAAGACTAGGCCCCATTGCTTCTCATGATTTGGAACAGAAGACACCTTTAAAAATAAGATCAATAATAATGGATGAAATTGATTTATAGTCTAGGACCACGTTGTTTAAAGATATGGTGATAGAGGATTGAATAAATGCATCAAACCTTTTCGATAAAAATTAAACAACTTATAATCCTTCATCCTTCCATACACAAAGTTAAGCCCCATATAAACATAGACAACAAGCATCGATACATGTCTTTGCCCTCAGTGGTTAGTGACAAAAACTTCATCTCCAACCAAAAGCCTGTCTACAACCTCTTGTATAAATAACCTCCTTCTGTGTTATGTTTTCATCAACTACTACAAGCATTATCTATTCAGACACCAAACTATTCTAAATTTCTAGTTTCCTTTCTTGCTTCCAATCTTTCAAGGAAAATAGCAATTCTTAGTGCTAAGAAACTCATCAAGATGGCCAGGAGATGGTTGATTTTACAGCCATACAAAGAAGGAGGATTTCATTTTCCATGAAATAGCAGTGATGTAGACGGTTGCAGTACATCCTCATCCTCTATAGTTGAAAAGGGACATTTTGTAGTCTATACAATTAATCAAGGGCACTATGTATTACCCTTGACTTACCTTGAGAATGAGGCCATTAGGCTGTAACGCCCCGAGTCTGTACCCCGGACACTACACGGTGCTTACGACCCCAAAGGACCACAAGCTAACCCATGACTGATATCTTCTGTGAGCACAGAAACATGATGCTGTAATAAATGCAGAAAAATAGGATGAAATGCCATAAGGTTCAAAATATGTAATTACTGATAAAGTGTATCAACTGAAATAACAATCTGTAAAAATGAACACTGTCTAAAAATTAGTCTGAAATGCCTCTAACTGAAACTATCTGAAAAAGGAGTTGATGGGACAATCCCCCAACTAACTCCATTTACTGAAATACAAAGTCTACTAAAATAATGAAATAAAAGAATATCTGCGAATGATAAGGACTCACTACTAATCTACTGCTGCTGGCTGAATCTGAATCTATCTATGCGTTGTCGGGAACCTGAGCGTCCGAACCTATGATATGAGACATCATAGAACAAAGAAAGAGTATGCATCAGTATGTGAAATGTACTGGTATGCTAGATAAGGTAAGGCTGAATGCAAGGGTTCATATGCATGAACAATAACTGGCTATAGATATAAAGTAACTGAACATGAGAGTACATAGATAACTGATCCTACTATAAATATTGAGTATGCATTAATGTGAATATAAATAAATATTGTGACTAATCTTGTCTAAAGCTAAGTCCTAAATTCTGATACTGAGTAACAGATATCTGAAATTACTGATAACTGATTTACTGATACTGGTTCACTGTATCTGACAGTCCTGATTCTGTAGAACTGAACTGCGTTCTATTTTGAAGACTGAAACTAAGACTGTGGGAGGTAATCATCTAAGTAACATGCCCCAAATAAGATGACTAAGTTGGGGTCCAACCTGTGACCCCAGTTGGAAGGGTGTCAGTACCGTGCCATAGGTAAAGATACTGAAGAATTACCCTTATCTGACAGGTACTCTAATGAGAACGGTGGAACCCTTATTTAGCAGGTTAAAATACCTCATCAACCCTCAACTGACAGGTTTGATGTGTCACCCTACGCTGGCTACGTAGTTCTGGAATGTAAGGATCGCTTCTAAGGATCACACCTTCTACTGGCAGGTGAGCCCCCATCCTTGGGTTCACTCAGTGTTGAATCCTACTCCCAACTGAAAGACACTGAACTGAGTATACTGAATTAGACTGGATTGATACTGAGTTTAGTAAGTTTTCCTGAGTTTGGTAATTGATTGAGTTCTACTGAGTTTTATAACTGTCTGAGAGTACTATTGATCATGACATGACTAAGATTCTGTAACTGAGACTAGCTCTAGGCACATAACTAAACTGTTGGCTATTAAATACCCCTAGGACTCAATGGCTTGAAAATAAAGTATAATATACTCTTGAAAATCATAACAATGTATACTTGCCCATAGTTCATTCATAGAGACAGATAATCAAACACTTCTAATGCATCTACTTATACATGAATGGGGAATACATGCTATCATGCTATAATGACACTATCTCATTCACTTAGGTATTTTATCAAACACATGGGGAGCATGCTTAGGTTATACAATAATCAAAACATGTCGTTATCATGGTTATATCAGTCAACTTGCAAATTGAAAGGTTTATCACGAAGATCATGTAATTCAACACATACATTGATTTATTTCATAAAAGCTTGTTATTTAATCATGGACTAAAACCCAACAATAACATGAACATGAATTCAATTCAATTCAAGGATGGAAGTTCATAATTCAAAAATCTTGTATTTTGAAAACGGATTCATGGACTCTATGGGTGAAAGGACCCATAGATGAACACCTAACATACCTTGGATTGTTAATTCTTGAAGGTTCTTGGAGAGACTCTTGATTTTTTCTCTTGTTTCTTTTAGCTAGGGTTTAGCCCCTTTTGAGAGAGAACGACTTAATCTTTGAATAAAGTGAATAAAGGATGAGATAATGGGTTATTTAGGAGTAGATTTTATGTTTAGACTGATAAGGGCCGTGGAAAAAAAATACTCATTTACCCTTGAGAATGACTTAAAAATTTGTACTGAAAAACCCAATTTTGAGCCCTGGTAGAATGCACCGCTATCGCGCCAAGCCATTAGAAAATGACAACTAGGAATGTAGCTAGTGGCGTGATGCAGTGGAATCGTGTTGTAATACTAGATGAGACCTGAAAGCTCGACGCGACGCAGTACAATTGCGTTGGCTAATTAGAAATTAACAAATGTGAAAATGAGCTTTGACACGATGCGCTGGTATTGCGGTACCTCACTGGAAACTGACAATTGCCGTTTTGACTTACTCCGCGATGTGCTACTGGCCTGAATGACGGTGTTTAATGAATGAAACTTAAAATAGCCATAACTTCTTACCCGATTATCAGATATAAGTGAATTTTATATCGTTTGAAAGATAATTCAATTTCCTATGCTATTAAAGTCTCTAAACTAAAAAATATTGAGCATTTCAAAAATTTTATATTGTATAACTCATGAATTGAGAGTTAAGTTAAGCTTGAGTAATACGGGGTATTACAATATCTTCCCCTTGAGAATATTCGTCCTCAAATGAGACTGATTAATTGATTAAACTAAGACACTGATAGATTGAGTTTACACTCTGAACATGCATATCTGATGCATGACTACATGACTGAACTACTAACAAACTGAGCTCTTACACTGAACATGCATATTTGATGTATGAAATTTATGACCGAAGCTACTGACAAGCTGGGTTTTCATACTGAACATGCATATCTGATGCATGAGTACATGACTGAACTGATTCATGAATGCATGACTGAATATGCAATGGTAATGGATACCAAGTTATAATTTTAGCTGAACATAGAACTGAGTAAAGCTAAGGAAGACTATTACCTTAAGCTGGATCTAAGTTTACGGAGAAGAGGTGAGGAGACTTGGTCAGCATATCTGCTTCTGCTTCCTAAGTAGATCCCTCTATGGACTGATTCCACCAAAAAACATTGACTAAGGAACTTCTCTATTCCTCAGTCTGTGAATTTGATGATTGAGGATCTGGACTAGAACCTCTTCGGAAGAGAGATCAGTCTAAACATTTACAATTTCTAAGGGAACTATGACTGCTGGGTCACGAATGCTTTTCTTTAGCAAAGAGATGTAGAATACTGGATGCACTAAGGCTATATCTAAAGGTAACTCAAACTTATAAGCTACCTTTCCAAAATGGCTGAGAATTCTGTAAGGACCGATATATCGGGGACTGAGCTTTACCTTCTTGCCGAACCTCTTTACTCTTTTCATAGGAAAGATTTTTAGGAACACAATATCACCTATCTCAAACTCGAGATCCTTTCTTCTCATATCTGCGTACAATTTTTGTCATCTCTGGACAGCCCTAAGCCTTTCTCCGATTAACTGAACCTTCTCTAAGGCATCGAACATTAGTTCAGACCCTACTACTATGACCTCATCTACCTCAAACCAACTAGTTTGAGGCCTACATCTCCTACCATAGAGAGCCTCAAAGGGGGCAATCTGAATACTTGAATGACAACTGTTATTGTATGCAAACTCGATCAAAGGCAAGTGGTCTTCCCAACTACCCTTAAAATCGACAATGCATGCTCTTAGCATATCTTTAAAAGTCTGAATGTTCCTTTCATCTTGACCATATTTCTGAGCGTGGAAGGCTGTACTGAGATGAAATTAGGTACCAAGACCCTTTTGGACTGCTTTCCAAAAATGAGAGATAAACTACATACCTCTATCTGAGATGATAGATACTGGGACTCCATGTAACCTGACCAACTCTTTTATATAGATTTTGGCGTAGTCCTTGGTTAAATAGAAAGTATGAACTAGCAAGAAATAAGCTGATTTGGTCATCCTATCTATAATAACCCAAATAGAATAATGACGACGGCGAGTACGAGGCAAACCCATCACAAAGTCCATGTTCACTTTTTCCTATTTCCAAGTGGGAATACTGAACTCCTGTATGGACCACTAGGCTTCTGGTTCTCAATCTTAACTTGCTGACATGTAGAGCATTTAGCTACAAATTCTATAATATCCTCTTCATCCCACTCCACCAATAGATCTCCCGCAAATCGTGGTATATCTTAGAGGACCCGGGATGAATTGAGTAACATGCACCATACACTTCTGTAAGAATTCATTTCCTCAAGTAATCTATACCTAGCATACATAAATGACCCTGGAAACGCAACACACCATCTCCCCCTTGGGAGAAAACCTCTACTTTCTTATCTCTGACTAACTCTTTCAACTTAACAAGATTGGGATCTCTATCCTGCTTTTCCTTTACCTCAGAAACTAGAGAGGCTTCAGAACTGATCTAAACCCATACACTACCTTCAACTGAATTAACTAAGCGGACACCTAGCTGGGCAAGATGATGAACTTCCTAAACTAACTTTTTCTTATTATCCTCAACATGAACAACACTACCCATAGACAGTCTACTGAGAGCATCATCCACTACGTTGGCTTTGCCCGGATGATAAAGAACACAAATGTCATAATGTTTCAATAATTCTAACCACTTTATCTGATAAAAATTTAAATCTTTCCGAGAAAAGGAATACTGCAAGCTCTTCTGATCTGTGAAAACATCTACATGCACCCTATACAAATAGTGCCTCTAACTCTTTAAGGCAAACACTACAACTGCTAACTTAAGATCAAAAGTTGGATAATTATTCCCATGGGGCTTAAGCTGTCTAGAGGTATAGGCTATGACCTTACCTCTCTGCATGAGGACACAACCCAAACCTACTTTGGATGCATCAAGTACCCAATAAACCCACCCGAACCATCTGGTAGAGTCAAAACTGGGGATAAGGTGAGTTGAATCTTCAACTCCTAAACAATCTTCTCGAAAGAATCTGACCACTGAAACTAGACTTTCTTCCGAGTCAATCTGGACATGGGGGATGTAATAGATGAAAAACCATTGTGAAACTGACGGTAATAGCCAACTAAACCCAAGAAACTCTTGATATCTGAAGGAGAGATAGGTCTAGGCCAGTTTTTCACTGCTTTGATCTTTAGAGGATAAACTCTAATTCCATCATTGGAAATAATATGACCAAGAAATGCTACTGACCTTAGCCAAAATTTTCACTTACTGAATCTAGCGAATAACTAATGAGTTCTAAAAGTTTGAAGTATGATTCTGTGGTGATATGCGTGATTATCCTCGCTACGAGTATGGACAAGAATGTCATCATTGAAGACTATAATGAACATGTCCAAGTACTATTTTAACACGTGATTCATTAAGTTCAAGAAAGCTACTGGGGCATTACTAACACCAAAGGACATGACTAGAAATTCGAAGTGACCATACCGAGTTCTGAAAGCTATTTTTGGAATGTCATATTCTCTGACTCTGAGCTGATGATAGATTGATCTGAGGTCTATTTTAGAAAAGTAATTGGCACCCTGAAGTCGGTCAAAAAAGTCATCGATTCTGGGAAGTGGATATTTATTCTTGAATGTGACTTTGTTCAAATGACGGTAGTCTATACATATTCTGAGAAAACCGTCTTTCTTACGCATGAATAAAATTGGTGCGCCCCATAGGGAAACACTGGGCTTGATGAATCCCTTATATATGAGATCCTTTAAATCTCTGAGTTTTGTTGGAGCCATTCTGTATAGTGGAATAGATATGGGCAGAGTATCTAGAAGAAGGTGTATTCTGAAGTTAATTTCCCTAATGTGAGGAACTCTAGGAAGATCTTTGGGAAACACATCTGAGAATTCATTTACTACTGGAACTGACTCAAGACTTGGAGTTTTTGAACTAGAGTCCTTGAATCGAACAAAATGGTAGATACATCCCTTGGATATCATTTTTCTCGCTCTAAGGTATGAAATCAACTGGCCCTTAAGTACTGTGGCACTACCTCTCCATTCAAGGACTGGTTCATTTGGAAACTAAAAATGAAAAATTCTGTTTCTACATTCAACTGAGGCATAGCATGAATGGAGCCAATCTATGCCAAGAATGACATCAAAATCTTCCATCTCTAGCTCTACAAGGTTTGCTGAAGTAACTTTCTAAAATATCATAACTGGACAGTTCTTGTATACCCGTTGGGTTATGATAGATTTACCCACTAGGGTAGAAACTGAGAAAGGTTCTACTAGGATTTATGGATTGAATCCGAAGTTAACGACTATATAAGGAGTTACGAAAGATAAGGAAGCTCCTGGATATAGCAAGGCATAAATATATAAATGAAAGATCTGTAACATACCAATGACCATAATAAGAGAATTTTCTTAATCTTTTCTGGACTGAAGTGCATAAACACTATTTGGGCATTGCCCACTGGTGGCACTGGAAGTGGCACCCTACTAATTCAGGTAAACTGATTGAGCTGAAGAACAAGTATGATGACCTTGAGAACCTGAATAAGGACAATCTCTAACTCTATAGCCTGGCTTTCCACACCCAAAACAAATATCACTACCAGCTCTACAGACACTCTTGTGGTTTCTGCCACATATCTAATAAAGAGGATTTGTTCGAGCACTGCTGGTACTACCCTGAGATTTAGAGCCTAGTGCTTTATATTTATTACTATTTTTGAACTTAGGAACTGGAGCACTTGATGAGGACGGAGCTGGAACTGAAGACTTAAGATGAAACTAGAAATGGTTACCACCCTCTGACTTAGGCTTATTAAAATTGAAGCTATCTGTTCTAGCTCTCTTGTTCTGCCCCTCTCTCTATATTCTTATCCACTTCTAACTTCTTAGCATGGAATATGAGCCTGTATATGTCCATCTCCTTAATCAACATCACTGTTCTACTCTCCTTAACCATACTATCTAACACCCCAAATACAAACTTACTCATTCTGGACCTACTGTCTGCTACTACATGGGGATCATACCTGGCTAATTGAGTAAACTTGAGGAAATACTCTTTGATGCTTATACTACCTTTCCTGAGGTTGATGAACTCTAACACCTTAGCTTCTGTTAGCTCTAAGGGAAAGAATCACTCTAGGAAAGCAGTAGCAAACTCTTCCAACTCTATGGGATCTTCATCTTTTCCCCTACTTACCTTCCACTACTTAAACCATGTATGAGCTATATCTTGCAGATGATAGGCAGCTAACTCATCAATTTCAATAGAAGTCACTCCTATGAAATCTGTGACTTTCTAAACCTGATCGAGGAGCTTCTATAGATCCTCTTCTGGCTTATATCCTGAGAATAAGGGAGGATTCATTCGAGTGAAGTCTCGAATCATGGATGCAGGAGTATTGTCCATTGGATTGGCTGAAACAACAGCTGGCCAGTCATTCTGAGCTGCTATAGAGTTGGATAGAGTAGTGAATGCAACTCTAAATTCTGCATGGGAGACATGCTTGTCCAGGGGATCTGCCTAAATGGGCTGAGGTGCTGACTGATTTCTACTTATCCTTTCATAGTCCAGGGGATCTGCCTGAATGGGCTAAGGTTCTGTAAATGAAAATGAGAAAATGGATTAGACTGATAGTTTAACTTAAGCTTATGCTCACTCGCACTACATAAATACTGAAAGAAGGGAAATTGTTTTCTAAAACATCTCATAGCCTCCTTTCCATACACACCCATGCATAAGACTCTACTATATGCGGCTTTCAGAATTCCTAGGACACTGTTGAACCTTAGGATTTGATACCAAGTTTGTAACACCCCGAGTCTGTACCTCGGATAGTACACGGTGCTTACAATCTCGAAGTACATAAGCTAATCCATGACTAATATCTATTGTGAGCACTGAAATATGATGCTGTAATAAATGTGGAAAAATAGGCTGAAACACCACAAGGTTCAAAATTTATAATTACTGATAAAGTGTATCAACTAAAATAGCAAACTTTAGAACTGACCACTATCTGAAAATTAGTTTGAAAAGCCTCTAACTGAAACTGTTTGAAAGTGGAGTTGATGGGACAATCCCCAAACTAACTGCATCTACTAAAATACTGAGTATACTTAAATAAAGAAATAAAAGAATATCCTTCGATGATGAGGAATCACTACTAATCTACTACTGGTGGCTGAATCTGAATCTATCTATGCACAGACAAGAACCTGAGCGTCCGTACCTATGATATGAGACATCATAGCACAAAGAAAGAGTATGCGTTAGTACGTGAAATGTACTGGTATGCTAAATGAGGTAAGGCTGAATGCAATGGTTCATATACAAGAATAATAACTGACTGTATGATATAAAGTAACTAAACATGAGAGTACATAGATAACTGATCCTGTTATAAATACTGAGTATGCATTACTGTGCATATAAATAAATACTGTGGCCAATCTTGTGTGAAGCTAAGTCCTATATTCTGATACTGAGTAACTGATATTTGAATTTACTGATATCTGATTTACTGATATTGGTTGACTGTATCTGAGAGTCCTGATTTTATAGAACTGAACTAAGTTCTATTCTGAAGATTGGAACTGAGATTGTGGGAGGTAATCATCTAACCAATATGCCCCAAATAAGATAACTAAGTTAGGGTCCAACCTGTGACCTCAGTTGGAAGAGTTTCGATACTGTACCACGGGTAAAGACACTAAAGAGTTACCCTCATCTGATAGCTACTCTAATGAGAGCCGTGGAACACTCATCTGGCTGGTTAAAACACCTCATCAACCCTTATCTAGTAGGTTTGATTTCTTAACCTATGCTGGTTATGTAGTTCTAGAATGCAAGGATTAATTTTAAGGATCATACCCTTTACTAGCAGGTGAGACCCTATCCTTGGGTTTACTCGATGCTGAACCCTACTCCCAACTAAAAGACACTGAACTGAGCATACTAAACTGGACTGGACTAATACTGAGTTTAGTGAGTTTTCCTGAGTTTGCTAACTGACTGAATTCTACTGAATTTTTAACTAACTGAGAGCACAACTGATCATGACATGACTGAGATTTTGTAACTGAAACTCGATCTAGGAACACAGCTAAATTGTCGAGTATTAAATACCCCCAGGACTCCATGGCTTGAAAATAAAGCATAATATACTCTTGAAAATTATAACAATGTATAATTATCCATAGTTCACTCATAGAGGCATTTAATAAAACACTTGTAATGCACCAACTTATACATGAATAGGGAATACATGCTATCATGCTATAATGGCACTATCTCATTCACATAGGTATTTTATCAAACACATGGGGAGCATGCTTAGGTTATACAATAATCAAAACATATAGTTATCATGGATATATTAATCAATTTTCAAATTGAAGGGTTTATCATGAAGATCATATAATTCAACACATACAATGATTCTTTTCATAAAAGCATGTATTTTAATAATGGACTAAAAACCAACAATAACATGAACATGAATTCAATTCAATTCAAGCATGGAAGTTCATAATTCAACAATGTTGTATTTTGAAAATGGATTCGTGGACTCTATGGGGGAAAGGAACCCATAGATTAACACCTAACATACCTTGGATTGTTAATTCTTTGACGGTTCTTGGAGAGACTCTTGATTTTTGTTCTTTTTTCTTGAAGTTAAGGTTTAGCCCCTTTTGAGAGAGAATAACTTAATCTTTGTATAAAGTGAATAAATGATGAGATAATGGGTTATTTAGGGGTAGATTTCATGTTTAGACTGATTAGGGACATGGAAAAATACCTATTTACCCCTGAGAACGACTTAAAAATTCATACTGAAAAACTTGATTTTGGGCCCTAGAGCGGCATGCCTCTATCGCGCCAAGCCACTGGAAAATGACAATTGGGAATGTGGCTAGTGGTGCGATATGGTGGAATAGTGTTGCAATACTGGATGGGACCTGGAAGCTCGGCGCGACGCGGTACAATCGCATTGGCTCACTGGAAATTAACAAATGTGAAAATGAGCTTTGGCGTGATGCGCTGGTATCACGGTACCTCACTAAAAACTGACAATTGCCATTTTGTCTTACTCTACGATGCACTACTAGCCTGAATGATGGTGTTTAATGACTAAAATTTAAAATAGCCATAACTTCTTACCCGGTTATCAGATTTAGGCAAATTTTATATCGTTAGAAAGCTAATTAAATTTTCTACGCAATGGCAAGATCTAAACTAAAAAATACTGAATATTTCAAAAAATTTATATTAGATAAATCATGAACTGAGAGTTAAGTTAAGCATGAGAAATACGGGGTATTACACAAAAAATTTCAATTTTATCCGAAGAAGAGTTTGGCGTGTCAAGCATTGGCCCCATTACATTACCCTACAATTCAGCCTTTATGGACTATATTATTTCACTTATCATAAAAGGTGTAGCTACATGAGATCTTTACAAGGCTTTCTCCTCTCAATTCCTTCTTGTTGTTGTACTTCAATTTCTTATTTGCACCAAGAAACTAGAAACCAATAGCTTCTTGTATGTTGAGTCATGACATCATAGTCTGTAAATAATAGTTCAAAATAAAATGTATAGCAGTTGAGAAATAGGCAACTAAAGGATTGTATTACTACAGAGGGAATAGAGTTTTATCTTGAAATTCACCATATATCTAAATTTCACTTTTCAGTTTTGCGATTGAGAAGTTTTAGCATTATCAACTTGAAGTGACACTATTATCTATTACTGGAAATCAACTTTATCCATTGAAACCTACAGACATATGAATCACACCGCCGCAATTGCAACGAGTTTAAATTAAGTGAGATCATTAAGTGGTCCTCTTTGAGATTTTCTTAGTAATATTTTATTCTTGATCAATCTAAGCCACAATTCCCTGGGACTAACCGTGCATCCTAAGTCCATTATTCGACTGGAAACATTGATCACCTAGAGTCATAGGGGCAGGTGCACTAACTTATAATGAGCATATCCCCAAGATTTCTTCCTGAAAAACTTCTTGCTATCCTTACCATTATGTGGTGGCTTTTTTCTTGATCTATTGTCCTAGCCCTCTTATTTTGGTGAGTCCCTCTTATTTTGGCACTCCTCTGGCTGTGCTTGCATCTTCTTTTCATCTTCTACCCTCTGCATATATATTACTAATCTAGATAAATCCATGCCATTGTTCAGCATATCCTCTTTACACTCCAACACCAAATCATTAAAGTTACTAGAAGCAAACATCCTCATTCGGGCCATTGTATTTGACACCAACTTTGGAGCTTAGAGAGAGAACTAAGTAAACTTTAGATCGTACTCCTAACACTCATCTTTCCTTCATTAAATTTCATGAATTCCTCAACCTTAGATTCCTATATTTCATGAGGAAAGAAAAGATCAAGAAAGACATTAATAAAGTCTACACAGACAGCAGGTTCAACATCATCACCCTATTCTCCTCCCACCTATCATACCACTGATAAGGCACTCATTTCAATTGATAGGCTTCAAACTCCCTTCCTATAGTATCACTGACATGCTTAATCCTAAAAATCTTCTCTATCTCATTGACAAACTCTTAAGGATCCTCCTCATCCCTGTACCCCATGAAAATAGGTAGATTTAGTTGCATAAATTGACCAACCCAAGTAACATCTGAGGAACCAGTGGTAGAAATAATTCTTATGATAATCTGAGCAAGTATCTGAAAGTTCTTTCTAAACTCAATATTCGTAACCTCACCCTAGGGAACTGGGTATATGTGGGACCAATTTTAGGATCCTAAAAAGAGCTAGTTGGGACTGGTGGAACTAAAGTAAAAGCAATTAGATTAGGCATGCAGACTCCATTATGGTCTATATACCATGATTAGGATGGACCTCTTTAGCATTTGTCTTAGTGGGAATGGAGGCTCCAGCTGAAGTGTAACTCCATGAGACTACACTTTGGATGTAATACTATGCTTAGAACCATGAGTGATCCCAAGATAAACCATGGTACCGGCATAATATATGAACAACTAATTAAACATCTATAAGAGCTAATCTTACTGAGGGGAGGAATAATTATGAGACAGTCTATTTTAATACATTACAATTAAAAGTTTACAACACTAATCATACAAAAAGAAAACTGGAATTAAATACATTAATTCGGATTGACAGTCTATGAATCCTCTACTAATATTGATTATAGGTAGCAGGGACTGATAACGCTCAAACTATACCTCTCTTATGAGAATGTAAGTGATCATTGTAAATATATAACCCAACTAGGTTGGGGTCAAATCCCACAGGAAATAGGGTGTGAATTTGAGTTATCAGCGGGTTAATCAACTGATAGTTACCAGTTTTCTATGAATGGGGTTTTTTAGAAGTGTAACAAATAATTACTTCTCAGTTCAGTGTTTGAAATCAATATGATAAGGAAAACCAGAGTTATGTTCACTATGGGTATTGAGATTTGACAGACGCTAGTAACAGTTTAAGATTCTTATGGTAGGTAGGAACAACAAACTATCCTTGTCGAAGTTATGTCCAAAATTTTCTCAACATATTTAGACATTTAATTACCTAATTCTTCTGAACTTAGGGAATTTATATTTCATAACAAGATGTTATCCCAAGTTAATTAATCTTGTTACAATATTAATTATTAAATGAAAGTTTAATGCTTCCAAGTCCCTATTGATAATTCACTTCTTACTAGGGTTTATTTCTTATCTCAAGAAAATCACCCGTAAGCAAAGTCTATTGTTTGCAACCAATAGTCAGCATGTAAAATAATGGAATTAAAAAGAAGTTCCTACCACCGTTAGAATCTTGAACACTTAGTTGTGTTACAAACCCATACCCATAGATCCCACAACTCGACTTAAGGGAATTTAGCTACCCATTATAAAATAAGCAAGACAATAAGTTGAATTCATACTTAGATAGATGATCTTACAGCAAGATGAATAGCAACAAGTATTTCTTAGATTTGATCCAGTAGAAAATCACAAAACAATTGTAATAATCTCTCTAAAGAATTAAAGTCAGAAGATAGAGAGAAAAGTTCTAAAAATGTGAGTTCCAGATGTCCTAGATGATGAGTGAAAACCCAAACATATGCTTTAAATACTTCAGTCTAATTATGAAAACAAAATAATAGATCACAGTATTTTGTCGGATAGGTGATGAAGTGTGTGACGGCATATCAGAAATATCGTCAGCTCCTCTTCACTTTGATAATCTCTGCCTTGGGCTGACGATGAGGTTTGACGGCTTATAAGATATGTGATGACTTATCAGAGATGTCATAACTTTTTCACTTCATAATCCATTCCCCGCCTAAGCCTGATGATGAGCCTGACGGCTTATCACACTTCTAATAGCCTATCATAGATGTCGTCACACATTCCAGCTGAAGATCATTCTCTGTCTAAGCCTAATGATGAGCGTGATGACTTATCACACTTTTAACAGCCTATCACAGATGTCGTCATAAATTCCAGCTAAATCTCATTCTCTATCTAAGGCTGACGATGAGTGTGATAACTTATCAGGGAGTTGAGGACTTATCAGACAAGTTGTCAACTACACTTCCCTTCTTATTTTTCTTAAAATTCAACTATTTTATCTCAATTGTTGTTGGTTTTATTTCATCTTGACTTTTACTGCAATAACAAAGAGAAAATAATTAAAAATGACAAAAATTACTTAAGACTTTGCAATTATTCACATTTAAAAGCCTCAAATGTGTTAGCATTTACTCACATATCAACACCCTCAACTTAAAACAATTGCTTGTCCTCAAGCAACTAAACCACAACCAAGAGTATACAGAGTACAATCGGCAGTCAACCATCCATTTTATCTCAAAACATCTTCACCATCTCCAAGGTTAATTAATTTAAAAACAACAACTATGAATATTATTGAAAAACAACAACGCGACCCTCAGGAATCAAGATATGGCATCAATTCAGCAACAACAATCATACATGTACCAAGACTACGCTATCCAAACAATTTAGCACTTAGCAATGTAACCAGTGTGCCCTCACTACAAAGAAGTCCTACTTCACTTATATTAGACATCACCTATGTAACCATGGGGACAATCAAAAGACATTCACTCTCAAAATGAGGTTCCAATCAGTGTATGCCGAATACCATAGGCTTGCCCTTATTTTCATTACCAAGAATTATAGACAGGTCAGCTAGGATCACTATAGGTCTTCTCTTTGGCTTGTAATGTAGGCTAGGGGTTGGTATGATACTCGATGATATTTAAAGTGACTAAGCCTCCTTGACACTACACTAGATTTCGGGGTCTCACTCATTAGCCTTTTTCTATTCTTCTCTTTTCTTAATCACACATATTCAAGATGGGTGTGGTCCTTTCTACAATCACTTCTTCTTTTCTCATAACTTTTCTTTTCTTGTTCTTTTCCACCGCACCCAGCTTTCTATTTTGTTCTTTTATTCTACTTTTCTTCATACTCATTTTACATCATGCACCCCTATGATAGCCACCCTAAACTTAGGCCATTTGCCTAAGTCAAGGTGCACAATGTCTAAGGAGGACCAGGGCCAAAATAGGTTCATTATGATATAAATGGGATAGTGATAGGTGTCACAAAAAAATAGGCTATTCAGGCTCAAAATAGAGATCAAGGGATATTATGCATACAGGGAAGGTCATTTAGGCTATAGTGGGCTAACATCAAAACGGCCTATGATCCTTTCCTAGCCCCTATCCTTCAACCTAGGTAAGACTAACCGGGCAATTTCTGGATTCACCATACAAAGGGAACTAAGTAAAATCTCACACGCACATGTCACACAAGTATATCACAAGTTACTACTCATCCAATTCATACAATTATTTAGCAATGGTTATCAAGTCACTAGAACTAATACCATACAAAGATGCACAGTGGTCACAATTAGATGTAAATCACATAGTTAAAGAATTAGACCATTTGAGAGGTGTTCACAAAATAACAAAACTCTGTTAATTGCCTAAGGTACTTGTATTTCTCCTAGACAACTACAAAATGTTACAAAAATAACTCACCGTACACCTTCAACTTAATATCAAAGAAAACCTGAACTAAAGGTTAGGGTATACCTGGAGTAGATCAAGATCGAGGATCATGGGTTACCTCCCATGTAGCGCCTGATTTAACGTCGCGGCATAACTCAGGTATCTTGATTACCTTAGATTTCATCGAGATAGATAGTAGTAATACTTTTAACCGAGTCATTTGGACCGATATAAAATTTAACTCATTGCCCATTTACCTTGAAGATCCTGTCGTCTTCATTTTTATGTTCTACAACTCCAGATGAGTAGACTTGACTAACTCTAAATGGGCCTAACCACTTTGATTTAAGCTTACTTAGGAACACTTTGATTGTGGAATTGAACAAAAGCACCAAGTCACCTTTTTGGAAATCTCATTTCTCGATCCTTCAATCATGATACTTCTTCACCTTTTCTTTATATAGGTCTGCTCTTTCATCTGCCCTGATGTGGAATTCATCTATCTCATTCAGTTGTCTCAGTCTTAGCTCTGCTGCCTCATTCCAACTTAAATTTAACCTTCTGAAGGCTCATAAAGCCTTGTGCTCCAGTTATATTGGTAAGTGGAATGCTTTTCCATAGACTAAGTGGAATGGTTATATGCCAATGGGTGTCTTAAAAGCAGTAAATTATTCCCACAAGGCATCATCGAGCTTTCGAGACCAGTCTTTTCGACTAGCGTTCACCGTTTTGGCAAGGATGGATTTAATCTCTCCATTTGACACCTCTACTTGCCCACTAGTTTGTGGGTGATACGGAGTGGCTACTCTATGCTGTTTCAGCCCATATTTTGCTAAGGAAGCTCAAAATAATTTGTTGCAAAAATAAGATCCTCCATTATTTATAATAGTACATGGTACTCCAAAGAAAGAGAAGTTGTTCTTTTTGAGAAAAGAAACAACCCTCCTTCCTTCATTATCATACAAGGAAACAAATTTGACCCATTTTGATACATAGTCAACATCAACTAAAATATAGTTTATCCTATATGATCTTACAAAAGGACCCATGAAATCGATGCCCCAGATGTCAAACAACTCCACTTCAAGCATCTTAGTCAAAGGCATCTCATGTCTTTTGTAGATTGACCCCTGCCTCTGTCATTGGTTGCATTTCACTACAAACTCATGAGCATCCTTGAACAATGTTGGCCAATAGTAGCCGCTCTACAAAACCTTCCTAGCCATTCGGTCACCTGCATGGTGACCTCTAAATGGGGATGCCAGACATGCTTCCAATATACATAATACATCCACTTCTGGCACACATCCCCTTGTAATATTGTCAGCACATCGTCGATAAAGATATGGTTCATCCCAGAAGTAATGTATTATATCATGAAGGAATTTCTTTCTTTGATGGAAAGAAAGATTTTCTGGAATGACCTCAATCACAATATAATTTACAAAATCAGCGTATTAAGGCATTTTCTCCATAGCAGCAGCAAAGATCTCCTTATCAGGAAATGCATCATTTATCTCTATTTCATCACTAACTGCCTGCTCTCCTTCCATTCTAAACAGATGATCTACCACTTAGTTTTCACAACCCTTTCTATATTTAACTTCAAAGTCAAATTCTTGTAGCAGCAACACCCATCTATCAACCTTGGTTTTGCATCCTTCTTTTTCATCAAATACCTCAAGGATACGTGGTCAGTGTGAAACACCACCTTGGTCCCAAGCAGGTAAACCCTGAATTTCTCAAAAGCATATACTACAGCCAAGAGTTCCTGTTCAGTGATGGTGTAGTTATTTTGTGCTCCATTCAGTGCTTTGCTTGAATATTATATTGGATGAAATAGTTTGTCCTTCTTTTATCCCAACACAGCTCCAAGGGCTACACCACTTGCATCACACATGATCTAAAAAAAATTTGACCAATCTAGTGCAACAATGATAGGGGCCTCGACCAACATCTTTTTAAGGCATTCAAATGCCTTCAAGAAATCATCCTCGAAGAAGAACTTCACTTCTTTCTCCAAATGTTTGCAAAGTGGATTTCCAACCTTTGACAAGCCTCTTATAAACCTCTGGTAAAAGCCAGCTTGTCCAAGAAAACTACGCACTTCCTTCATTGAAATGGGAGGTGGTAGTTTCTTAATAACTTCAACTTTCGCTCGATCAACCTATATCTCTTTTGTTGAAATTTTGTGCCCCAGAATGATGCCCTTATTTACCATAAAGTGGCATTTTTTCCAATTAAGCACCAAATTGAATTCGACATATCTTTGCAAGGCTATACTCAGGTTTGCCGAACATAGCTCAAGCGAATCTCCTACCACAGAGAAATCATCCATGAACACCTCTAAGGTATCCTCCACCATATTCGAGAAAATAGAAATCATGCACCGTTGGAAAGTAGCGGGTGCATTGCATAGCCCAAACAACATCCTTTTAAATGCAAAAGTGCCATATAGGCATGTGAATGTCGTCTTCTCCTGATTTTTATGAGTAATACAGATCTGGTTATATCTAGAATACCCATCCAAGAAGCAATACCATCCCCTTTCGGCCAATCGATCAAGCACTTGGTCGATAAAGGGCATCGAAAAGTGGTCTTTCGGAGTCCATGAATTTAGTTTGCGGTAGTCTACGTAAACTCTCCACCCATTCACAGGCCTGAGTGGAATCAACTCATTCCTTTCATTTCCAACAACAGACATGCCCCCTTTTTTGGGCACACATATTTATCGTAAAAAATAGGCTAAACCACTCCTGCATCCAACAACTTAATAATTTCCTTCTTAACCACCTCTTTCATTGGTGGGTTAAGATGGCGCTGGTGCTCGATGGTTGGAGTACAATCTTCCTTAAGTTATATTTTATACGTGTAGATGCCAAGGGGAATGCCAATAATATCTGTGATAGTCTATCCTATTGCTCTTTTGTACATATGAAGTACTGAAACAAGTGCTTCTACCTGCTAATTGCCCAAATCAACTGCAATGATAATGGGTAGAGTATTTCCGTTGACCAAAAACACGTACCTTAAATGCTAAGGCAGTTCTTTCAATTCTAACACTGGTGGCTCCTTAATGGATGGCTTAGCGGGTGGTGTTGGTCGATTAGTAAGATCAAGATATAGCTTCTTAGGAGCATAATAGTATAACCCATTGTTGACAAAGCACAAACAGTCTCATCGTAATTCTCAATGCCTTTACGATCAAAATTCTTCAAAACTACGGCTAAAGGCTTGACAACAAGTTTCTCCTCTATTTACACCTCCTGCTCATCCTCATAATACACATCAACAATTGATAACACACTTATTTCTTTATTCTGCTTTATTGATTGGCACACATCAAATTGCACCACCTCATAATTCATCCTGAATAAGAGCTCATTAGCTCGCAAATCAATCAACACACTTTCAGTTACAAGGAAAGGTCGACCTAAGATTAAGGGCACCTCAAAGTCCACCTGTAAATCTAGAATGATGAAATCCATAGGAAATATGAAGCTATTTACCATCACGAACACATCATATAAAATACCAATAGATTATTTTACTGACCTATCCGTGTAATACCCCAAAAAATCCAAACCAATATTAGAGCCATGTACCAAGATCATGCATAGTACAGCATGGTTATTTTATAGTTTTATGAGTAGGTTAGATGTATATTAAGGCTTCAAATAACTCCTAGCTATCAGATGAATTAAAATATTCCTCACCGATCAAATTCTTGAGAAAGATATTGCTATAGTTAGATTAAAATGAGTATATCTATTATTATACTTGGAGTTTTTGAGCCCATGACCTATCAATATATAAATAGTTGAATTATCTTTCCAACGATACCAATTTTGCCTAAATCCAATATCGGAGCAAAGACTTATTACTATTTTACTCTAGCATGTCAGGATGGAAACTGTGTGACGACATTCGTGGTAGCTTACCACATTTGTGATGCCCTACCACGAAGGTTTTTAGCCTTAGGTAGAATCCAACTCCTGTGTGATGATATTCGTGGTAGCTTACCACATTTGTGATTGCCTACCATGAAGGTCTTCAGCCTTAGGCAGAATCCAACTCCTGTGTGACGACATTCGTGGTAGCTCACAACATTTATGATGCCCTACCACGAAGGTCGTCAGCCTTAGGCAAAAACCAGCTCCTAAGTGATGACATTCGTTATAGATTACCATATTTTTATGCCCTATCATGAAGGTCATCAGCCTTAGGCAGAAACTAGCTCCTAAATGACGACATTCGTGGTAGCTTACCATATTTGTGATGCCCTACCACGAAGGTCGTCAGACTTAGGCAAAAACCATCAGTTACAGCTCTTGTGTGACAATATTTTTGATGGCTTACCATACTTTTGATGTCTTTTCATAAATATCGTCAGCTATGATTTTCAGCAATTGGGAATTTATTTTATAAGGGTATTTTGGTCTTTTCTCTTGACTTCCCACGACGAAGGAATGTATTATCTTCCATTCACTTTAGTTAAAACATCTTAAAAATCCTTTCTTACACTTTCAATCACAAGATTAGGGTTTTCTCTCAAGATCATCTCCTCGTGAACAAGAGCATTCTTTCCCAAAGGGGTTAAACCCTAGTCAAGAAAAATCAAGGGCAAGCCTAAGGATTTCTTTAGAAACCTTCAGAAACATTAGATCTCTTTCAAGATCAAGGTTTAAGGTATGTGTAGTGTTCATCTATGGATTCAATTCGTTCATAGAGTTCAAGAACCATGCTTTTAAATGTTATTTTGTAAACTTTTGGGGTGATATAAGCATGTACACGCTGATGATTGTTGTTCAAGTTTCAAGATGATATCTAAGGATGTTTTTCATGGAATATATGTGATTGTTGGTTGAAAATCATGATATTTGGGTGGGTTGAGCTAATGCAAGTATGAAATCCGCCTATGCCTTAAAGAATGCATGTAAGGTGTTTGATAAAATGCCTATGATGTTAGAAGTTCATATTTATATGATTTCATGTTATCTAAATTACAAGTCCATGTTAGCGATACACTTCAATTTGAATGACCATGCTATTTATGTATTCTTATGGTGATGGCAAGAAGTATGTCTAATGATGGGAATGTGAATTTTATGTGTGAATTATATCCATACTTTTCCTACCATTTTTGAGGTGTTGAATAAATACAAGAAGTATACTATCCCCTACTTATGATATAGCGAATTGTGGACTCCAATCTTATGATCAAGACATGTCATGTGTGTCACTTTTCTTCTATCAAGTCCTGGGGGTATTTATACCCAACAAACATTGCTGTGTGCCTAGAGCTATGTCATGTTGTCACAATAATCTCAGTTAAGCTATAATATATAAAACTCAGTCAGACATGTGAGTCACGAAAACTCAGAAATCTTATGATCCTAGTTAACTCTCAGATAATAGTACTACTCTGTCAGTCAACAGAAGTCAGTTAATTTGTCCATGTACAGTCAGTTTAATCATGTTTAGTCTCTTCAGATGGGAGTAGGAGTTAGCACCGAGTGAACCCAAGGATGGGAACTCACCTGTATATGAGGTTGTGATTCTTAGCAGTTATTCTTGCGTTCCAGAACTATGTAGCCAGCATAGGTTGAGACATCGTAGCCTGTTATATAAGGGTAGATGAGGTGGCTTAACCTTTTATATAAGGGTTCCTACCATTCTCACTGGAGTTACCTGTTATATGAGGTAACAGTAAGGGTAGAGATTGGACCCCATCTTAGCCATAATGGCCCATATAGGGCATATTGATTAAACAACTACCTTCCATAGTTTCAGTATCAGCCTTAGTAAAAGAACTCAGATAGTTCTTCAGATATCAGTATAACAGGACTATTAGATACGATCAAATTCAGTTATAGCACAGAACTCAGAGAGTTCAACCAGATTCTGGGCTGTTAGATACAGTCATCCATGTTATCAGAACTACGGTTCCAGCCATGTATTAGCGTACAGATTTAGCCATCACGTACTCACAATCTTAGTTACTATGTATGTATGTTTATACTCTTACATTTATATCAGTCAATCAGTAATATTATTCATGTAAGTAAACCCTTGCATTAGCCTACCTCACTCGTATACCTAGTACTCCAGTTGTACTGACGCATTTATGCTATGGTGCTTTATTTTCATATTACACCATAGGTTCAAAGGCAGGAGTCCCAGACCAACAGTAGCAGTCGTATTTAGCAACAGAGTTGCAGTGAGTCCTCTTCATTCGACGATGACATTATTTAATTTATTCATTTAATTCTTCAGTTCAGTTTTATGGAGTTAGTTGGAGATATATTCCTTCAACTCCTTATTCCAGATAGTACTTAAAGGCTTTCGGATTTATTCTTAGATTTAGCTTTCAGATTCAATTTTTAGTTGTTTTGGGTAGTTTTTGCCCATATGGATGTTATATTATTTCAGTTGAACCTTTGGCCTATTGTGCATGTTTTTCCGCATTATTATGTGATAAATTGTAGTCTACAGGTACTAATATCAGTCATGGGTTAGCTTGTATTCCCTCAGGGTCATAAGCACCGTGTAGTATTCCAGTTCAGAAAATTGGGGCGTTACAAACTTGGTATCAGAGCCTAAGGTTCAATAGAGTCCTAGGAAGTTTGAAAGCCACATCTAGTAGCGTATTTTACATGGGTGTGTTTCGCGCCTCATTTATGTATAGGAGGCTATGAGATGTTTTAGGAATAGTTCCTTTTCCTCAGTATTCATGTCGTGCTAGTAAGCATAATTTCAAGTCAATCTCTCAGTCTAATCCACGTCAGTAGATTTAGTCGAGTTAGAGCTGACTGATTTTGATGTTTTTCTCAGCATGGATTAGCTTTATTCTTGCTATGCCATAGTCAACTGCAGAAATAGGATAGTTCAAGTTCCCGAATGAGCCCATCCTAGAGTAGAAGGGTAGCACTTCATCTTTCAGGGGTCAGCTTGTTTCCTACCTTCGGGAAAGGAAAATGATTTCTAAGGGGGTGTGTGAATCATCTCGTGCATGTTAAGGATTCCAGTTTCGAATCTCCTAGTCTCCAATCAGTCCCAGTGGTTAATGAATATTCAAATATCTTTCCCGATGATCTTCCAGGCATTCCTCCCGAAAGGGAAATAGACTTCGGCATAGACCTTCTCCCGGATACATAGCCTAATTTTATTCCTCCATACAGAATGGCACCAGCAGAACTCAAGGAACTGAAAGATCAGTTGAAGGATCTCTTAGATAAGGGATTCATCAGGCCCAGTGTATCCCCATGGGGTACGCCAGTCTTATTTATGCGCAAGAAAGATGGTTCTCTTAGAATATGTATTGATTACCGTCAGCTCAACAAAGTCACGGTCAAGAACAGGTATCCGCTGCCTAGGATAGATGACTTGTTTGACCAACTTCAGAGTGCTAGTTATTTCTCTAAGATAGACCTCAGATCAGGCTATTATCAGCTCAGAGTTAGAGAATGTGACATTCCTAAGGCATCTTTTGTACTCGGTATGGTCACTTTAAATTTCTAGTCATATCCTTTGGTCTTACCAATGCCCCTACAGCCTTCACAGACTTGATATACCGGGTGTTCAATCAGTACTTGGACACATTCATCGTAGTCTTCATAGATGATATTCTGGTCTATTATTGCACAGAGCATTATCATTCAGACAATCTCATAATTGTTCTTCAGACTCTCAGGGATCACCAATTGTTCGCCAAGTTCAGTAAGTTTAAATTTTGTCTAAGAGCAGTAGCATTCCTTGGCCACATTATTTCTGGTGATGGCATTAGAGTAGATCCTCAGAAAAGTGAAGCGATAAGAAACTGGCCTTGCCCTATCTCTCTATCAGATATCAGGAGTTTTTTGGGTTTGACTAGCTATTACCGATGGTTTGTTGAGGGATTTTCTTATATTGCATTTCCTATGTCCAGATTAACTCAAAAAAAGGTCAAGTTTTAGTTGTCAGGACCTTAAGAGAATAGCTTTTAGGAGTTGAAGACTCGACTCACCTCAGCTCTAGTTTTAGCACTTCCCGGTGGTTCTGATAGATTCGTGGTATATTGTTATGCATCTAGAGTAGGTTTAGGTTGTGTCCTCATGAAACATGGTAGAGTCATAGCCTACGCCTCTAGACAGTTAAAGCCCCATGAGAAGAATTATCCTACTCATGACCTTGAGTTAGTAGCAGTTGTCTTTGCCTTAAAGATTTGGAGGCATTATCTATACAATATTTATGTAGACATCTTCACAGATCATAAGATCCTTCAGTTTGTATTTTCCCAGAAAGATCTTAATCTTCATCAGAGAAGGTGGTTAGAGCTCTTAAAGGATTATGACATGAGTGTCCTTTATCATCTTGGAAAGGCCAATATAGTGGCCAACGCACTCAGTAGACTGTCCATGGGTAGTGTTTCCCATGTTAAGGATAGTGAGAAGAAATTAGCTCAGGAGATTCATCAGCTTGCCAGACTAGGCATTCGCTTAGTCGACTCTTTAGAGGGTGGTGTATGTGTTCAGAGTAGGTCAGAGTCATCTCTAGTTTCCGAGGTGAAAGATAATCAAGACAGGGATCCTAGCCTTTTCAAGCTAAAAGTGTCAGTTCAAAGTCAGGAAGTAGAGGTTTTCTCCCAAGGAGGAGATAGTGTTCTTCCTTGTCAGGGTCGTCTGTGTATTCCCGTTGTAGATGACTTGAGGCAGCGAATTTTTGCAGAAGCGTGTGGTGCATGATACTCTATTCACCTAGGGGCCACCAATATGTTCCATAACTTATGGGAGATCTATTGGTGGAGTGGGATGAAGAGGGACGTTGCAAAGTTTGTGGCTAAGTGCTCTACATGTCAGCAGGTTAAGATAGAGCATCAGAAATCTAGTGGTTCTATGCAGGAGTTCACTATTCCTACTTGGAAGTGGGAAAAAGTGAACATGGACTTCGTGATAGGTTTTCCTAGAACACTTCATCAGCAAGATTCAATTTGGGTCATTATAGACAGAATGACCAAGTCAGCTCATTTTCTTCCAGTTCGTACCTCTTACTCAGCTGAGGATTATGGCAAACTCTATATTAGGAAGTTGGTCAGATTACACGGTGTTCCACTATCTATAGTCTCAGACAGAGGTACCCAATTTACCTCTCACTTTTGGAAAGCATTCCAAAAGGGTCTTTATACCCAAGTTTATCTCAGTATAGTATTTCATCCTCAGAAAGATGGTCAAGTAGAAAGGACCATTCAGAATCTAGAAGATATGCTAAGGGCATGTAAAATTGATTTGAAGGGAATCTGGGATGACCACTTGCCTTTGATTGAGTTCGCATACAACAAAAGCTATCACTTCAGTATTTAGATGGCTCTGTTCGAAGCTCTCTATGGTAGGAGATTTAGGTCTCCGATCGGTTGGTTAAAAGTTAGTGAGACCACAATCATAGGGCTAGACTTAGTATTCGATGCCTTAGAGAAAGTTCAGTTGATCAGAGAAAGACTCCAGGCTGCTTAGAGCCGACAGAAGTCTTATGCGGATGTTCATAGAAAGGATCTCGAATTTGAGGTCGATGACAATGTCTATCTCAAGATCTCTCTCATGAAGGGAGTGAAGAGATTCGACAAGAAGGAAAAGCTCAATCCCTAATATGTTGGTCCCTTCAGGATTCTCAGTCGCCTCGGCAAGGTAGCCTATGAGCCCAAATTGACTTCAGATCTAGCCTCAGTTCATCCAGTCTTCCATGTCTCTTTGCTCAAGAAGTGCATAGGTGACCCAGTATTTGTAGTCCCTATTCAGAGCGTAGACATTCAGAATAGCCTCTCTTATGAAGAGATTCTAGTCAAAATCTTCGACTATCAGACTCGTAGGCTGAGGAACAAAAAAGTCCCTCTAGTCAAGGTTCTTTGGCAGAATCAGTCCATGGAGGGAGCTACTTGGGAAGCAGAAGCATACATGTGAACCAATTACCCTCATATTTTTTCCGCTAATTCAGACTTAGCTCGAGGTAACAATTTTCCTTAAGCTTATTCAGTTACATGTTCAAAATTCTAGTATAAAATTGGTATCAAGTATCAGTGTATAGCTTATAATGCATTCATGAGTTCTGCTTATCAGTCATACATCAGATATGCACGTTTAGTTGGGGTATATTCAGTTTAGAATTAAATTTAGTCCTAAAATCATGTGCCAGTTGAGCATGATCAGTGTATGTATCATTTTATCTTTTCTCCCCTCTTAAGCAGTCATCATTCGAGGACGAATGTTTCCAAGGGGAAGATATTGTAATACCCCAAAAAATCCAAACCAATATTAGAGCCATGTACTAAGCTCATGCATAGTACATCATGGTTCTTTTATAGTTTTATGAGTAGGTTAGATGTATATTAAGGCTTTAAATAACTCCCAGTTATCAGACGAATCAAAACATTCCTTACCGATCTAATTCTTGAGAAAGATATTGCCATAGTCAAATTCAAACGAGAATATCTATCATTATACTTGGAATTTTTGAGTTCATGACCTATTAACAGATAGATAATTGAATTATCTTTCCAACGATACCAATTTTTCCTAAATCCAATATCAGAGAAAAAAGTTATTCCTATTTTACTCCAGCATGTCACGCTAGGAACTATGTGACGATATTCGTGGTAGCTTACCACATTTGTGATGCCCTACCACGAAGGTCATCAGCCTTAGGCAGAATCCAACTCCTGTATGATTACATTCGTGGTATCTTACCACATTTGTAATGCCCTACCAGGAAGCTCGTCAGCCTTAGGAAAAATCCAACGCTTGTGTGATGACATTCCTGGTAGCTTACCACATTTGTGACGCCCTACCACGAAGGTCATCAGCCTTAGGTAGAAACTAGCTCCTAAGTGATGACATTCGTGGTAGCTTACCATATTTGTGATGCCCTACCACGAAGGTCGTCAGCCTTAGGCAGAAACCAGCTCCTAAGTGACGACATTTGTGGTAGCTTACCATATTTTTGATGCCCTAACACGAAGGTCATCAGACTTAGGCAGACACTATCAGTTCCAGCTCCTGTGTGATGGCATTTTTGACGGCTTACCACACTTTTGATTCCTTGTCACAAATATCGTCAGCTATGATTTTTAGCAACTAGGAATTTATTTCATAAGGGTATGTTGGTCTTTTCCTTCACTTCCCATGACTTATAACCCTCAAGGAACATATTATCTTCCATTCTCTTTAGTTAAAACATCTTAAAAACCCTCTCTTACACTTTTAACCACAAGATTAGGGTTTTCCCTCAAGATCATCTCCTCAGGAACAAGAGCATTCTTTCCCAAAGGGGTTAAACCCTAGTCAAGAAAAATCTAGGGCAAGCCTAAGGATTTCTTCAGGAACCTTCAGAAACGTTAGATCTCTTTCAAGATCAAGCTTTAAGGTATGCGTAATGTTCATCTATGGATTCAATTCGTTCATAGAGTTCAAGAACCATGCTTTTAAATGGTATTTTTTAAACTTTTGTGGTGATATAAGCATGTACATAGTGATGATTGTTGTTCAAGTTTCAAGATGATATCTAAGGATGTTTTTCATAGAATATATGTAATTGTTGGTTGAAAATCATGAACTTTGGGTGGGTTGAACTAACGCATGTATGAAATCTACATATGCCTTAAAGAATGCATGTAAGGTGTTTGATAAAATGCCTTGGATGTTAGAAGTTCATATTTACATGATTTCATCATATCTAAATGACAGGTCCATGTTAGCGATACACTTCAATATAAATGCCCATACTATTTATGTATTATTATGGTGACGACATGAAGTATGTATGATGATGGAAATATGAATTTTGTGTGCGAATTATATCCATGATTTCCCTACCATGTTTGTGGTGTTGATTAAATACAAGAAGTTTACTATCCCCTACTTATGATATAGAGAATTGTGGATTCCAATCTTGTGATCAAGTCATGTCATGTTTGTCAGTTTTGTTCTATCGAGTCCTGGGGGTATTCGTACCCAAAAAAAATAGCTGTGTGCCTAGAGCCATGTCAGGTTGTCATGATAATCTTAGTCAATCTATAATCTATAGAACTCAGTCAGTCATATAAAAGGTGGCTTAACCTTTTATATGAGGGTTCTTACCGTTCTCACTAGAGTTACCGTTATATAAGGGTTTCTCACATGTTGTCCTTACCAGTGGCGCGGTATTGACACCCTTCCAGTAAGGGCAGAGATTGGACTCCATCTTAGCCACAATGGCACATATGTTGTATATCGGTTAAACAACTCCCTCCCATAGTTTCAGTATCAGTTTCAATAAAAGAACTCAGATAGTTCTTTAGATATCAGTATACCAGGACTGTTAGATACGGTCAAATTCAATTATAGCACTGAACTCAAAGAGTTCAACTAGATTCAGGGTTGTCAGATATAGTCATCCATTTTTTCAGAACTATGATTCTAGCCATGTACTAGCATACAGATTTATCAATTATGTACTCACTATCTTAGTTACTATGTATGTATATTTGTACTCTTATGTTCATATCAGTCAGTCAGTAGTATTATTCATGCACGTAAACCCTTCTATTAGCCTACTTCACTCGTATACTCAGTACTCCAGTTGTACTGACAGATTTGTGCTATGGTGCTTTCTTTTCATGTTACACCATAGCTTCAAAGGCACGAGTCCCAGACAAGCAGTAGCAGTCGCATTCACCATACGGAGTTGCAGTAAGTCCTCTTCATTCAAGGATGACATTATTTAATTTATTCATTTAGTTCTTCAGTTTAGTTTTACGGAGTTAGTTGCAGACATGTTCCTTCAACTCCTTATTTTAGACAGTACTAAGAGGCTTTTGAATTTACGCTCAGATTTAGCTTTCAGATTCAGTTTTCAGTTGTTTTGGGTATTTTTTGCCCATATGGATGTTATATTATTTCAGTTGAAGCTTATGGAATATTGTGTATATTTTTCTGCATTATTATGTCATGAATTGCAATCTACAGGTATATATATATCAATCATGAGTTAGCTTGTGGTCCCTTGGGGTTATAAGCATCGTGTAGCATTCCGGTTCAGAAAATCGGGGCGTTACAATCCACCATCACGAGTCGCATGTTGGTGGGTGTGGGATTTCCCAAACCTAGATTTTTATATACAACCAGTGATATCATATTAATGCTCACTCCCAGATCACATAAGGCCTTAGCAAATTCCAGAGACCTAATCATACAAGGAATAGTGAATGCTCCTGGGTCTGCCTTCTTCTGCACCAAGGTCCTCATAGAAATAGCGCTACAATGATGGAGATTATCCTTCGGTTTGTAGCTAACCTCTCTTTTCTTTGTCACAAGGTCCTTCATGAATTTAGCATAGCTTGGCATTTGCTCGAGTGCCTCCACCAAAGGCAAATTTATTATTAACTTCTTTAACATTGCCGTGAATTTACTAAATTTCATGTCCTCAACCGTCTTTTTCAATTGTTGAGGAAAGGGAGGTGGTGGTCTTGGAAGAGTTTTCAGCACTACTTTCTTTTCCTTCTCTCTCCCTTTTTCTAGAGCACTATCAGAACCATCCAGTTTCTCAAACTCTACTGGACATTCCTCCTTGAGTTCATTCTCTGCTTCAATCATATCTTCAATGAAACTTTTTCCCATAGAAGGGCCAGGTAATATCTTACCACTTCTAGTGGTAATTTCTATAATGAGCCATCATTCCATGGATTCTGGACCGTATCACTTTGTAATTTTCCACTTTTTCTCTGGTTCAACACTACGGAGAGTTGGCTCATTTACTGTTCCAGCTGTTTGATCACAGTAGAGTGTGAGTTTACTAACTGACTAATAGAGGATAGATCACTCTTCATGGTAGTCACCCCTGAGTTGGTAGCCTCCAATCCCTTTATAATTTAGCCATCATGTCTTCCATGGATATCTTTTCAGAACTCATTATAGTAGCCTCACGATTTCTAGGAGGGACATATAACCCGCTCCTATCATTATTGCTCTTGTAATTTCCTTACTCCTGGTTCTTATATCCAGCCTTGTCATAATAAGTCCGGCCTTGATTTCCTTGGCTATTACCTTGAAACCCCCTGATTATTTACATAGTTTGCCTCTTCTTTCTAGTCAAACTTTACTTTGTCGCGTAATCCCACAGCCTTCACTTTCTCAGTTTTACCTGATAGTAAATGCTTGGTTAGCAAGTCCATCTATATTTGTAGGTGAGCCATGTATTGATCACACTCCTCATCTCTTCTGCATTGTTCTGCAGTCATACCAACAGAAATAGTGTCGCTTGCTACCACAGAGTATCTGGTATGCCATGCCTGACTCTGTTTGGTTATTCTCTCTAGAATTTATGAATCCTCTGGGACTTTATGATCAACAAACAAACCACCAGTAGCATTATCTACAGTTGATTTTGTCATAGAGTTAAGAGCCTGTACAAAGTCTCCATCAAGTGTATGTCCATCATATTGTGGTTCAAACACTGTATCAGCTTCTTTATGAATCTTTCCTAAGTTTTATGCAAGGCTTCAGTGGGAGCTGTGTAAAGTTACTGATCTCATCCCTCAACTATACCCTCCTGGAAGGTGGAAAGAGCCTTTCTAGGAAAGCTCCTTTTAACTGCCTCCAGTTGGTGATAGAATCAGGTGTCAGCTCATTAAGCCACAATATTACCTCCCCAGATAGAAACAACGAAAATAATCTCAAATGAATAGCATTTTAACCCACTACTGGGTTATCAAAAGATTTACAGATGGTGACAAAGTTCACCAGATGCAAGTTCGGATCATTCCTAGGAAGGCTACCAAACAACCCATTCAGATTAAGAAGTTGAATCATAGTCCTTGTAATGTTGAATTTTTCCCTAGGTGCTAACGGTGGAGGAATAATTGTACCCGTTGCACCTGCTCCATCCATTCCATCATCATCATTATTTAGGTCAAACTCGACCGGCTGGTGATCTTGCTTTCCTCGGAATGGACGGTTCCTGTTAGCACTATGCTGTACTGGTGCAGCTATTTCCTCTGCCCACCTTAGGTTACCAAGGTTCAACAACTTCTCATCTCCCAAAACTTCATCCTCAGGATTTAGATGGCATACTTGTTGACTGACATTCGGCAAATTCACCTGAGCTCTAACTATGGCTATTAACCTTTCAGCCCCCTGCTGGTCTACCATTCTGCTGATTAGTTGCGGTTCTGGATTAAATAGTAATAATGGTCCTCCGGAACTTACGGTTCTTGGCATACACCACAAAAGTCCTGTAGAAAACAAAAACAACAAATAAATGTAAAACTAGGAAACTTGACTAACAGTCAATTAGCGCACATAAACTTTAAGTTACAACCGTATTCCCCGGCAATGGTGCTATTTTTGATAATTCTCAAACTACACCTCTCTTACGAATATGTAAGCATTCGTTGTCAATATATAACCCAACTAGGTTGGGGTCAAATCCATAGGGAATAGGGTGTGAATTTGAGTTATCTTTGGGTTATCAACTGATAGTTACCAGTTTTCTATGAATGGGGCTTTTTGGAAGTGTAACAAATAATTACTTATTAGTTTAGTATTTGAAATCAATATGATAAGGAAAACCTGAGTTATGTTCACTATGGTATTGGGATTTGACAGACCCCAGTAACGGTCCAAGATTCTTATGGTAGTTAGGAACAATAGATTATCCTTGTCGAAGTTATGTCTAAATGTTTCTCAACCTATTATACATTTAATTACCTAATTCTCTAGAACTTAGGGAATTTTTATTTCATAACAGGATGTTATCCCAAGTTAATTAATCTTGTTACAACATTAATTATTAAATGGAAGTTTAATGCTTCCAAGTCCCTGTGATAATTCACTTCTTACTAGGGTTGATTTCCTATCTCAAGAAAATCATCCGTAAGCAAAGTCTATTGTTCGCAACCAATATTCAGCATGTAAAACAATGGAATTAACAAGAAGTTCCTACCACCGTTAGAATCTTGAACACTTAGTTATGTTAGAAACCCAAACTCATAGATCCCACAATTCAGGTTAAGGGAATTTAGCTACTCATAATAAAATAAGCAAGACAACAAGTTGAATTCATACTTGGATAGATGATCTTACAGCAACATGAATAGGAACAAATGTTTCTTAGATTTGATCCAGTAGAAAATCCCAAAACAATTGTAATAATCTCTCTAAAGAACTAAAGGCAGAATATAGAGAGAAAAATGCTTAAAATGTGAGTTCCAGATGTCCAAGATAATGAATGAAAACCCTAACATGTGCTTTAAATACTTCAATCTAATTATGTAAACAAAATCATAGATCACAGCATTTTCTCAAACAGGTGACGACGTGTGTGATGGCTTATTAGGAGTCTGATGGCTTATCAGGAATATCGTCATCTCCTCTTTACTTTGATAATCTCTGTTGTGGGCTAACGATGAGGCTTGACGGCTTATCAGGCATGTGATGACTTATCAGAGATGTCGTCACTTTTTCACTACAAAATCCATTCCCTTCCTAAGCCTGAAACCGAGCCGGATGGCGTATCACACTTCTGATGGGCTATCACAGATGTTGTCACATATTCTAGCTGAACCTTATTCTTTGTCTAAGCCTAACGATAAGCCTGATGGCTTATCACACTTTTGACGGCCTATTATAGATTTTATCATAAATTCCAGGTGAATCTCATTCTTTGTCTAAGGCTGACAATGAGTCTGATAACTTATCAGGGAGTTGAAGACTTATCAGATAATTCATCAACTACACTTCGCTTCTTATTTTTCTCAAAATTCAACTCTTTTGTCTCAGTTTTTGTTGGTTTTATTTCATCTTAACTTTTCCTGCAATAACAAAGAGAAAACAATCAAAAACAGCAAAAGTTGCTTAAGACTTTGCAATTATTCTCCGTTAAAATCCTCAAATGTATTAGCATCTGCTTACACCTCAGGGACATGACCATCAACTATCCCTAGTCAATAAAAATAAATCAAAATAAAATACTAGAACTATAATTGACTTGAGTCCTCTAACAAAGGGAACCCATCACCTACTGGATGAAGATGCGTCTACCTGATCATGATTTTGTATCATAACTACATTATAAAATAATATATAGCAACACAGATGTATATGTGGTTAGTACAAATAATGTATAGATCATGGGGGAATGAACATGCGATGCATAAGTAAAACAGAATTAATAAATCATGTGTAGAGTTGAAAACATGTTGAAAAACATAAATGGTTGACAATTTGTACATGATGACTGAAACATAGTAACAACTGACATGATTAGGAAATATGAATACTTGTGCAGTGAACTAATTATAATTGTTTAGAAGTTATGCAAAAGACTTCCGAAGGTTAATGAGTATAAATGATACACATTAAACATGAAGTAAACTAGAAAGTATAATGAGAACTAGCATAATGCAGCAACATAAAATTCGTAGTACAGTGAGTCATTTAATCATATGAGTAAACATGGAATCCAACATTTGATCCACATTGAGGAGGTTTTCTCTATACCTTGCCATCAGTATAGAACCATGATTGGCATGACTTTACTCATGATCCTATTGGAGATAGTCTTAATTGGAAAAAATCCCTTTAAGCTTCAGTGTTACATAGTTTCTCGGACTAGGATAGCTAAAACCTCACCCACTCGGTGCTTGATACTACTCCTAATCATACTTTCCTCATAATATATAAAATTCATCATGGAAATAAGCATGAAATAAATTTTAACATACACTAATGACCGTAGTCCTGGTATGCTAAAAGCTAGTCATGTTTCTTTCCTATTTCGTAGAGCATTGATGATATTTCTAGATGTCCTATAACCTTAGCACATATGTCTTACTCGACTATCATAGTAATCATGAATCATATACTTGAAAACCACAATTTCATGATAAATAGAGAGCATAATGTCAAATTATGTCAAACTTATTTAATTCATGAAAAATCTTGAAATTCATAACATCTAGTATATTTCATGCTAATTTTTGTGATACAACCCCCAAGCCTCATAACTTATGCAAAAACATGAAAATTATATGTAAACTGGACTTATATAATATACATGCTTGAAATTTATTCTTGTTTATTCTAAATCATGAGAAGTTAGGCTAAATCATATTAAGAACATGAAAATTCATATTTATGTCAGGCACTTGCTTAAAATTTGGGCTAAATCATGTCAAAGAAAAGAGCTTGTTTTCAATTTATACTTGAAATCTTCAAATCATACTAGGGATATGTATTTCTTGCAAATTCAAAAGGTTCGTTATCAATTTATAAGAATTTCATGAACATTTCATTAAACTTTAAACAAGAATTTGAAAACATGTAAATAAGAATACAATTAAACTATAGAAGTTCATGAATATTATCAAGTACGTAGGAAAACTCATAAATAGAACATGAAAAATTGAATTGAAAGCTTAGGGTTAAACCCTAACACAAGAAGACATATTTATAAAATTTAAAAACTTGAGTTTAGGCATAAAGACAAAAGTATTATCCATGTTGATGCCCCCACAAACTTGAACTTGATGATTTGTTAAAGAAGAGTTTGAACTGGAGCCTTGGAACATGAATTTTTTGAAAGAAAACCCTTGCTTTAGAGTTCTTGAGATTTTGAGAAGAGAGAAATCGATGAATTTGTGATATAGAGTAAGAGAAAATGATTTTTATTAGTTATATGGTCATTTAGGACTAAAATGACTAGTTTACCCTCAAAAATGAAAAGAAAAAGTAGAATTTTAACATCATTGTGACTACTAGCATGGCACGGAAAAATTATTGAGCACAACTGGCGTGACACTCCAATAATGCGTAGGAGGAGGTCCATGACATGTTGAAATTATGTCTCATTGTTTTGACCCCTCATTGACACATTCGAAATGCGGACCTCTACTGGTTCACTCACAAAAAGACAACTTTTTACCCTAATACCAAATTAAGGCAAAATTGAATGTGTTAGAAAAAAGATTCAAATATCTTTCATTTGATTGGTCATGATCTCCAAGACTTTACATATTTTAAATACTATACTCATTTGAAATTGACCCTTCTAGGATTGAATACAGAAACTCAATTAATAAAAATGTTCTCAGCTCAATTTTATTTTAAATATTTCCTATGATCATGATTCGCATCGAAAGCACTTGACACACCAGATAAATGATCATTATACTTATCTATGGTTAAAATAATTGCTTTTGGGCCTATGAACATGTGATGAACGGTTAGAAGCTTAGCTAGGAGTTTGTGGGTGTTATAATATCTACGCTTTGAGATCATTAATTCTCAAATAAAGGATAATATTGGGATGATAAAAATGTAGCTACTAACATAAAATTGAATTTCTAAACTTGATCATGTTTCATAAGTGGAATCACCTTTTTATAGAGCACTGACTCAGATAATACATATGGACTATTAATATATTCATAGGAATCGTATGGAACAATGTAGACATGAAATTAGAGGAACGTAATTCTAGAAGAAAAATATGTTGCTCCTATTGAATCATTGTTAGGACTAAATAAATAAGGGTACTTAGCCAATATTTCTACGAAGGAAGGATATATCTGATCTTAAGAGATAAAACCCTAACATGAAACTTTCTAAGCTGACTTGAAGGACTATAAGGAGCTAATTTATGCTGAGAGTTTAGAACTTAGTTGAAGAATTCATGAAATGATTGTACATATAGAGTTACGAAGTGATAGCTAATGCAACAAAATTTCCAAGAGTTACTAAAAGGGAATATAAGTTTCTTCAAATTCTCCTTATCATAATTTCTAATAATAATCGAGGAAAAGAATTTTTGGTTATGATCTGAGTATGGCATTCGAATAAGGAGTCAAAACATGGTACAATTTTTCTAACCTATTGATATAGGTTCATATAATACAGAGATATAGGCTCAAACATGATAAATCCTCTTGAAGAAACTATATAACATGAAATATAGGAATTTAGGATAGAAGTAAGAATATGATTTCTATGCTTTAGATGATGCAACTATTAACTTTCAAGATTAATAACACTTCTTAAACACATTTTTCAACTATACTTTTCCTCTTAAACACTACACTTAATTTGATAAAACTTATAATCTTCACATGGGTATTACTACTCCTACCATAGTCTGAGTTGAACTACATACTCTCACCATGTTCAAGCATAACTCAAGTCACAAGGTACTACACAAGAAAAAATATTACAAGTCTAAACTATGGTATTCAATATTCCATGACTTTTTGGAGCTCTCATCTCTTGTATACTAACATGACATTCAAGCCCATCATTATAAGTGCATATGAACTTCTAACTAACCAACCCATCTAGGAATTTTCCATATTCTCTAATACCTAATTAGTATAATTTCATGAATTATCTCCAAAGAGGCACACCAAAAATTCTCAACTAATTATTACATATACCAAAGTTTTGCCTTAACCCCCCTTCACACTTAAAAACTTAGATAAAAGAAGAATACACAATATTTTTTTTCAAATAAGGAACATCTACTCTCTCCTAACATAAAGAAGAGTCATTGAAGGTTTAGAATTGTAATGCCCTGATTCTACACCCTGGACATCACACGATGCTCATAATCTCGAAGGACCACAAGCCAACCCATAACTGGTACGTACTGCAATAACTGAGTAAAAATAATGTAATAAGGCAGAAGTTAGACTCGAACTGCCATAAGGTTCAAAACTAAATCAAATAATAATAAATAAATACTGAAAACTAAACATCTATCTAAAATAATCTAGTCCAAAAGCCTCTAACTATCTGAAGATGGAGTTGATGGGATAAGTACCTAACTAACTCCGACTACTAAAATAACGACATAATGAAATAATATGTTTGTCCTTGAACTATAAGGACTCATCACTAAGTCTGTTGCTGACAAGCTGGGTTGCTAAGTACGATTAGGAGCCCGTGTGTCTGAACCTATGATATAAAATATCATAACGCAAAAGAAAGGTATACGTCAGTACTTTGAATGTACTGGTATGCTAAGAGATGTAAGTCTGAATGCATGGGTTAATATGCATGAACAATACTGGCTGAGTAAAATGAATATAACTAAATGAGGGTACATATATATATAAAACTGATGTAAATAATGATTATGCAATACTATACATATAACCACATATACTGTAAATGAGATCATATTAACACTGGGTACTGAGATTTCATAGCTGAATGACTGATAGCTAAGTTCACTAATAACTGAATTACTGTTGGCTGGGTGACTATTTCTGACAGTCATGATTCTATAGAATTGAACTGAGTTCTATACTAAGCTGGGTGACTATTGTTGATTTTCCTGGTGTTGTAGAACTGAACTGAGTTCTATACTAAGACTGAAATTAAAACTGTAAGAGGTAGTCATCTAACTGACATGCCCCTCTCTAAACTAATTGGGGTATAACCTATAACCCTAGTTGGAAGGGTGTCATTACCGTGCCATGGGCAAATAAAAGTTGCTGAGTCACCCTTATTTTAGTTATACTTTTAGATTTATTTGGTGTTTTTAGGCTTGGTCTTGGTTTTGTTTTTGCAGGAAATAGGTTTTCAAATGAGAAAGATGACAAGGGATCACGACTTGGTTGAACCAAGCTCCGAACCTAAGCAAATTTACCATCAATGTAGGAGAGAAGCAATCTTTCACCCAAGAATTCTGTAATTCTAAAAAGGCCAAGAGAATATTGTTCCTATGGCTGAACAACAAGCAACTGGTAAGAAGGTTAGAGAAGTGGCAGTCCCACTTCCGACGAACTGGACTTCCCCCATTTAAAGACCGGCTGCTGGGGGGAGTTTCAAGTTAAAACATAATATGGTGCAATTTCTTATTAGCAGTGGATAGTTTGCAGGGCTTTCACATGATGATCCACCAGTCCACTTACAGAATTTCATTAAACTTACTAATACATTCACTCCTACTGGGGTGAATCCAGATTATGTGAGAATTACACTATTCCCCCTTAACTTTTGGGAAAAGCTATAAGGTGGTTGAATGCAGAGCTGACCAGTTCAATTACTTCATGGGATGACTTAGCCAAAAAGTTCCTCATTAAATTCTTTCCATCAGGAAAGACTATGAGACTTCACAGTGAGATAGTGAGCTTCAAATAGAAGCCTAATGAAAACCTTTATCATTCTTGGGAATGCTTCAAGGCTCTTCTTTAGGAGTTTTCATACCACCAAGAATCTAATGAGGTACTTTCTCATACTTTTGTAGAAGCTCTTAATCACAATATAAAGATTTTTCTAGGTTCTTCCCCAGGTGGTCAAGAACTGGAATTGACTTATGATCATCTATACACATTGTTGAACCACATAGCACAGGGAAATCCAAATTGGCATTTAGATTTTAGAAGTTCCAAAAAAAATTGCGAGAGTATTGGAGGTGGACCATTTTACATCCCAATCAGCATAGGTTTCTTCCTTACAAAATTTGATCAATGCTTATTTCAGCGGCATGAAGTTGGGAGCAACACAACCTATAGCCACAGTAAATGCTATCCAATAAGCTGTAGGTTGATGTGAGGTAAGTCGAAATAGTGGTCATGCAGCGGCCATGTGCACATCAAATCCAAAATATGTGATGTATGTAGGTAATGCTCAAAGGCCAAATTATTGTAATTCCTATAACATAAAGTGGCAGACTCAGCCAACAAATTAGCCATAGAATGCCCTACAGCCACAGACCCAACCCAGTCAGTCAACTAACAACACAGAGGAGATGTTGAAGAAGATCCTAGACAATCTGACCCAGTTTGCTACAAACTAAAAGATTCATCAAGAGGCCATAATAAGTTTAGAGTTGCAAGTGGGCTAATTATCACAAGCACTAAACATCATACCATAAGGTAGGTTGCCAGCAGATATAGAAAATCCAAAATAGGTTATGAAAATTACCTTGAAAAGTGGTAAGAAGCTTGAAGAAGAACCTCCCAAGAAAACAAAGGAGGTAGATACAAATATGGTGACCCAATAGGTAAATGATTGAGTTGCTGAAAATTTAAGGAAGTTTGAGTAATTGAAAGAAAAAGTGGTTGTAGAAGAAGTGAAGAAGAGATTGCCACTACCCTTCCCTTAGAGGCAAATAAAAGTAAAGGAGGATACCTTTTTCAAAAAGTTTATTGAACATTCAAAGATATCTATGTTAACTTATCATTGATAGATATTTTATAGAGTATGCCCAAGTACGTAAAGTATTCAGGGGATGTGGTGGAAAAAAAGGTGAAATTGCAAGATGTGGGAGCTATAAGACTCACTAAAGAGTGTAGCACTGTGATGACACAAAAGATATCCAAGAAATTGAAAGATCAGGTGAAGTTTGTTATTCCCATTCAAATTTGGAGTAAAGAGATCCATGCACTGAGTGACTTGGGGGTAAGCATAAATTTGATGCCCCTATCGCTGTTTAAAACATTAGGCTTGGGAGAACCATGACCTACTACCGTGGTGTTACAGCTGGCAGATGGGACATTTATATATCTGGATGAAAGAATTAAGGATGTCCTCATAAAGGCTGGTAAATTCATTATACCTACTGATTTTATTGTTCTTGATTTTGAGGTAGTTGAACAGGTACCGATCATATTGAGGAATCTATTCTTTGAACACGGAGAGGCCTTGACTGATATTAGAGAAGGCACACTCAAGATGAGGGTATATGATGAAAAGGTGGTATTTGATATTTACAAAGCACACATTGTAAAACCCCAAATTAAAGATTTGTGTGTGATAAATACTATTGAAGGGAAAAAGTATGGGGTGGTTAGTCCACCAAAGACCTATTTGGATTACCTGATTGAGATTCCTAAGATAAATCTACTATTTCCCAACATGATAAAGGTGGATGTGAAGAGAGATGGTGACTTTGAGAGTGCAAACTCATAAAGTCAGAAAAAAATGAAAAATATCTCCCAAAAAGGAGCAAAAGAGTGAAGAAATATGGCTGAGTTGATAAGGGTCGTGCCGTGACACTAAATCAGGCGCACCTAAGTTAAGGTATTTTTTCTTTTTATTTTTTTTTATTTTACGTAGTTTTTGTTTTTGTTTGAGTCACAGGTTAATGGGAACTCTGAGTACCATAAACTTGAGCTAAGGAGCAGGCAAAGACTTGGTGTGGGTTCCCATGGATCCCATTTATATGTGAAGATGCTACTAGCTAGGCCTAGAGGCTCAGAGAGTATTTTTATCTCTTACCTTTAAATTCACTTTGGGGACAAAGTAGATTTTTAAGTGTGGGGTGGGGGAAATTTCCAATTTTTGGCTAAATTTAAATTTGTCTTGTGTAAGATCTTCTTGTTGGTGCTATTTTTGATTAGATGATGCAAGTGGGTTTGTTTGTAAAAGAATTTTGATTGTGTAAATTACTATTTTTGAGACTCTTAGGCTCAAGTTTGTGACTATTGCTTGTTGTCTTAATTGTGAATTTATGTTATTGTTTGGTTGGGAGTCTATGATGATCCTATTGAGTTGAGCATGAGCCATGTGTGTGTGAGAATTTTGAATATTCTTTGTTCCATGTGATTTCTAGAACTTACCTGGTGTGTGTGACGCAAAATAAAGAGTGTGGATTTAGGAGATGATTTAGGTATTTCTTTGATAGCCTTATTTTATACCTTCTTTTTACCTACACTTTGTGCATTATCTTAGTTATACCCTATTGAGCCTTTAGCTTATTTTTTTTGGTAATCTCATATGTAGACTAATTTCCTTCTTTAATAGACCATAATTTGATCCAAAAAGCTCCTAAGTACTGTAATTAAAAAATAAACTGAATTTGAGTAAGGAGTTTGAGAAATTGAAGAAGGAAAAGGTGAAAATTGATTCCCTAAGATAATAGTTATTGGTGTTAATAATTGATTGGTGGTGGATGGATGTGATATAATTCATGCTACAAAAATTTCCATGATTGTAAAAAAATAAAAAAATAAATTCATGTGGTAGTAAACTGTGTATCCACCAAGTGTTTGTGAAAATGCTTAAAAGAGATGGGGGGAAAATAAAAGATATGGGTGGATGAAAAAGTTTAATTTGGTTGTTGGAAATTAGTTTTAAATGTATAATGTAGTGTGTTAAAGCGCCTATAAAGGTGATCTTGAGCATATATATATACTCAAAGCACCAATATGCACCCAGATTTAGACGTGCTTCGAGAACTTTTGCATAAATTCTTAAGTATATTTCAGCTTTAATTCCATTTCGTGCCTAATAGATATGATTAGTTCTTTAAGGCTAAAATCATAAAGAATTGGACACAAATGATATGGAATGATGGAAGAAATACAATGTATTGACGTATAGCTCAAAAAGGCAAGTGGGAAGTCAGGAATTCTCATTTGGAGAGACTCTGCATCGTACCGACCAACAAAATAACATTGGTCGAATTCCAGTGAAGATCATTGATTATGGAACACCATGGAGAGAAAGGAAGTCACATATGTCATTTTTCAGTGTAGGTTCGTGATACCACCTGTAACCTGAAAGTTTAGTGAGATGCAAAGGAAGGATATTTCACAATTGTCTAAATCCAGTAGCTCATTGCTATAGTGGTATGTCACGGTGAGGGTGTATTTCACAAATTTTCACTGAATAATTGAATTTTGTGATTGATCAGATTTTGATAAGAAAGTGTTTTGTCCCAGCTATAAATGAAAAAATCCAGGATAATTTTGGGGACTTTTTTTTGGCAAGTGAGAAGCGGCGGAAAAGCAAAAAGTTCTCTCTTTTAGGGTTCTTAGAGATTCTTTTCAACTTATTTACTTCAAGATTCATTCTTGGTATTATTAATTGCTTATTTTGGATGTTGAATTCAAACATGAGTGGCTAAATACCCTTGTTTTGGGGTTGAGGTCAAGAATATGATTACTCTTTGATATTCTTTATAGTAGTTTCTTTTTGGATTATCATCTGGGTTGTTCTTAATTTCTTGAGCTTACTAGTTTAATGCTTGGCCGCCATTAGAATAAATTTATATTTCTATATGAATTTGGGAGGTGAATCATTTATTAGAATGAGTAAATTAAGGAGCAAGGTTCTTACTCTTTTATAAAATAAGGGATTATGAATTATCATCTAGGATAGGGATATACCTAGAAGCCTTGTTTGGTTCAATTGCAAGAACATAACGTTATGAATATAGAAGAATAGTTGTATCTCTGTGGGTGTTGTAGCTGTAATATTTAATAGATAAAATATTTTAGGTTAGGATACCAAGATCGTTGCCTAAACCTTGCGAACCAGCAACCCGATAACGAATTTGACTACTATAAGAATAGAGATTTGTATAATTGTTTGAGCAGGCTTAACCCTAGAATTCTTATTATAACTGTTTACAACCGTTGCTTGCTTTGATTTAGTCATAAAACTTTATTTCTTGTTTATGAATCTACATTTTTATTCTCATTTTCAAAATCATCTTGATACTATACAACACTTATACTCATCATCTGGAACTAAAAGTTGGTTAAATTTCTAGTTGATTAGTCCTCGTAGGAATGATATTTGATTATCTAAATCACTCTATTACTTGTACGATCACGTGTAATTACGTATGCGTCTTAGTTGCAACAAGGTTTTGGCGTCGTTGCCGAGGACTAATATAATGAGTAAGTTGCTAAATTTTTGGTTTTTGATATTAAGTTTAGGTGTTAACTACTTGATCTTAGCGGCTGAATTTTTTCCAGGTTTAGCTGAAACCAGGACTACCGAGAGATAAAGAACTGGTAGAGCCTTTTGCAGAACCAGAGCAAATCTTTCAACAAAAGCGAAGAATGGCTGAACAACGAAATGAACTGGTTGATCCAAGTGCCAGGAATTTTCCACCTGCATTCATTCCTTTTATTCCAGTTGTTCCTACTCAACATACTACTAGACCTATTCGTGAGGTGGCAATCCCACTCACGAACTATATGACGAGCAGTATTCTAAAGCCTGAACTAGGAGGTCAATTTGAATTGAAGCAGAATATGGTGCAATTGCTAAATTCAGTGGGGCAAATTTCATGGTATTTCACATGAAGATCTGCAGCAGCATATACAGACCTTCTTGGAAATCAGCGATACATACATTCCTGAAGGGGTGAATCTTGACTATGTCAGGTTAACACTTTTTCCCTTCTCTTTAATGGGGGAAGTAAAAAGGTGATTACATGCTGAAACACCACTCTCCATCACTATATGGAAAGATCTAGCTCAAAAGTTTCTTATTTGATTCTTTCCATTTGGGAAGACGGCTCGCTTGAGAAGTGAAATCTTGAGTTTTAGACAGAAAGATGGGGAGAATCTCTACCAAGCTTGGGAGAGATTTAAGGGTATGCTCAAAAATTTCCCTCACCATTATCAATCCAATGATGTTCTTGTGCATACTTTCATAGAAGGATTGGATCCAAACACGCAGATTCTCTTGGATTCAGCAACGAATGGATAGGATCTTGAGAAGACATATAAAGAATTGTAAACATTGTTGAATCGAATTTCACAAGGGAACCTTGACTGGCATATAGACTCGAGTAGTACTCCTAAAAAGGTTGCAGAGGTATTGGAGGTAGATCAGTTCACTGAATTATAGTCACAGATCGCAGCCATGCAAAATCATATGATTACTCAACTTAATAACATAATGTTGGGTGTTACTTCACCAACAACTATAGTAAATACAGTCCAACAGGCTAATTCTTGGTGTGAGGTTTATAGAAGTGGTAAGCATGTAGCTGATGCTTGCACGGCTAATACAGATTCTGTCAAATATGTGGGGAATGCAAAATGATAGGGATAACAAAATTTTGGTAACACTTATAATCCTAATTGGAGGAACCATCCGAAGTTCTCATAGGGTCAAAATCAGCCGTAGAATGCAAATTAGTACAAGGGAAAAGTACAACCAAATCCACAGCCATCTTATAATACTCAAGAGATTACTTAATATAGAAATATAGAGAAATTGATGAAGCATTTTATGGCTTAACAAGTGTAGTTTGTAATTGAAATTAAGACTCAACAGGCACAGTTTATAGCTGAGTCGAAGAGTCAACAATTGCTTATGAGAAATCTAGAGTTGCAGTTGGATCAAATTATAGGGGAATAGAATACAAGACCTCAAGGAGCATTACCTAGCGATAGAGAGATAAATCCCAAGTAGGTAAATATGGTTACAACAAGGAATGGGCTACAAACTAAGGAGACAATTCAGGAGTAGGTTAGTCCCCCAATTAATTATAAGGGTGCTAAAGAAACTGCAGACAAAGAAATCATGGAAAAAGTAGCAAGTAAAGAAATTCATGTGGAGAAGAAGACTCTTCCTTTACCTTTTCCTCAAAGGGCTAGGAAGTATCAAGAGAAAGCTAGTTACAAGAAGTTCCTAGATCTTCTGAAGCAGGTTCAAGTGAATCTTTCTCTTGCTGACATTTTGCAGAGTATGCCAAAATATGAAAAATACCTGAAGTTTATAGTTGCAAATAAGAACCCCTTGACTGAGTATGCTACAGTTGCACTTACTCAAGAGTGCATGTCTAAGATTCAAAACAAATTTCCCACAAAGCTTAAAGATTCGGGTAGTTTCACCTTGCAGATTACCATTGGACAGGCTATTTGTGCATGTTGATTGTATGAATTGGGAGCTAGCATAAATCTTATGACCACATCGTGGTACTGGAAGATGGGTCTTGGGAGTCCTAAACCCACTATTATTATTTTGTAGCTGACGGATAGATCACTTGCTAGGCCGGATGGTATTATGGAGGATGTTTTGGTGCAAGTGGGATCCTTAATCTTTTTGGTGGACTTTGTAATTCTTGACTTTGAGGCTGATCCTATTGTTCCATTTATTTTGGGATGACCTTTCATAGCAATAGGGCAGTCACTAATTCATATAGCAGCCAAGAAAATAACAATGCAAGCGCATGATAAAGTAGAAGTCTTTGATGTATGTCAGACATTGAAACTACCAGCTATATATAAGGAGTTGTCATATATATCAGTTATTGACCTTGCTTATGATAGGTAGTTTCTATTATCTGATGATCCATTAGAGTGAGCTTTGACATGTCATGATCTTTATAGTGATGTGGAAGCATTGGAATTGGTCTAGGTTATGAATTTGGCAGTGGTTGAGACGATGAAAGTGCCTGTCGAACCATTGAATAGGCCAATTGGTCCATAGCCCAAGTACTCAGTTGAAGAAGCTCCTAACTTGGATCTTAAGGTTTTTCCTCCTCATTTATAATAAGTTTTTCTTGGTGATCAAGATACTCTGCCTGTTATTTTATCTGCAGGATTAACAGATATGCAGGCAGAGGAAGCTATAGTAGTCCTAAAGAGGAGAAGAAAGGCGATTGGTTGGCAAATATCTGATATTATAGGAATTAATCCAGCATTTTGCATGTACAACATTTACATGGAAGAGGGTTACAGACCAAGAGTGCTGCAACAAAAAGGTTGAATCCTATGATGAAGGAGGTGGTTAGAAAAGAAATGATCAAGTGGTTAGATAGTGGTATTGTCTACCCAATTTCTGATAGCAAATGGGTGTGTCCAGTGCACTGTGTACCAAAGAAAGGTGGGATGACCATAGTGACTAATAATTATAATGATTTAATTCCCACACACATGGTGACTGGTTGGAGAATCTATATTGGTTATCGAATATTGAATGAAGCTACTCGTAAAGATCACTATCTGATTCCATTCATTGACCAAATACTGGATAGATTGGCGGGACAAGAGTATTATTGTTTTCTGGATGGGTACTCCAGCTATAATCAGATAATCATAGCATCAGAAGACCACTTTAACATGTCCCTACAGCACATACGCATTCAGACTCAATACCTTTGGCTTATGCAATGTACCTGCTATATTTCTGAGATGTATGATGGCTATATTCTTCGACATGGTTGAATACTTTGTGGAGATATTCATGTATGATTTCTTTGTGTATGATAATTCTTTTGAAAAGTGCTTACAGAATCTTTACAGAGTTCTAGCTCGACGCGAAGAGACAAACTTGGTGCTTAATTGGGAAAAGTGCCACTTTATGGTTAAGGAAGGAATTGTCCTAGCCCATAAAGTGTCATGTAAAGGACTCAAAGTAGATAAGGCGAAGGTTGAACTGATTGAAAAGTTGTCATATCTAGTCATAGTCAAAAGAGTGCAAAGCTTTTTGGGATATAAAGTTTCTATTAATGGTTTATTCAAGATTTCTCAAAGATTGCAAACCCTATGTGAAAATTATTGGAGAAAGAGGCAAATTTTGAGTTTGGAGATGATTGTCAAGCAGCTTTTGAAAGACTAAAGAAGAAATTGATTGGAGCACTTATTCTGATTGTACCAGATTAGGAGTTACCGTTTGAGTTGATGTGTAACGCTAGTGATGTACTGTAGGAGCGGTTATGGGTCAGAGAAAGGACAAAGTATATCGCTCGATCTAATATGCTAACAAAGTGTTGAATGATGCTAAAGTTAATTATATAGTTACAGAGAAAGAGATATTGGCTGTGGTGTATGCATTTGACAAGTTTAGATCTTACTTAGTTTTCACTAAGGTCATTGTTCATACTGATCATGCTGCCATTAAGAATATTGTGAATAAGAAGGATGCAAAGCCTTGACTGATTAGGTGGATTCTACTATTACAAGAATTTGATCTTGAGGTTCGCGATTGGAAGGGAGCTAAAAATCAAGTTGCTGACCACTTATCACGACTGTAAAGTCGAAACCATATTATTTATGACTCTCTTAGTCTTGAAGAAGAGTTTCCTGATGAAAAGTAGTTGTCTTTAGATACAGTTGAGATCCCATGGTATGCTGATATTGTGAATTTGATATCTTGTGAGGTGTACCCTCCTGATGCCACCACATAACAAAGGAAGAAATTGCTCCATGATTCACGTTCCTATATTTTAGAAGAATCATATCTCTTTAAGCAGGGTCCAGGCGGAGTCATTCATAGATGTATCCCAGAGGATGAATTTTTAAAGGTTCTTAAAGATAGCCACTCATCTCCTTATGGTGGACACCATGGAGGTGATAGGACTGCGAGAAAAGTGCTGTAATCAATTTTTTTTGGCCTATGTTATTTAGGGACGTAATTTCTTTTGTGAAAAATTATGATCAATGTCAAAGGTTGGGTACTATATCTAGGCGTCATGAGATGCTCTTCAATATTATTTTAAAAATCGAAGTCTTTTATGTTTGGGGGATCGATTTCATGGGCCCATTCCTACCTTTAAAAAGCAATCTGTACATTCTGGTAGTGTTTGACTACGTCTCTAAATAGGTGGAAGTTGGGGCTAATCCAACTAATGATATAAGAGTGGTGCTGAAATTTGTGAAGAATGTACTTTCCAGATTTTGGTACACCTAGAGCTATAATTAGTGATGGAGGTATGCATTTTATCAACACCAGGTTTAAAAATCTTCTTGCTAAATATGGTGTTAGGCACAAGGTTTCTATGACGTATCATCCACAAACAAATGGATAAGTTAAGGTGTCCAACCGGGTGATTAAGTAGATACTGTAGAAGACTGTGAATGGGCAGCGAAAAATTAGGTTGAGAAGTTAGATGATGCATTTTGGGCTTACTGAACAGGTTACAAGATGCCCATTATGACGTCTCTATATCGCTTGGTGTATGGTAAAGCATGCCATCTACCTGTGGAGCTGGAACATCAATCATACTAGGTTGTGAAAAAGTTAAATTTAGAGATGAAAGCCGCGGGGGAGAAATGATTATTGCAGCTGAATGAGCTTGATGAGTTTAGTCTTCATGCCTACGAAAATGCCAAACTGTACAAGGAAAAGACCAAAAGATGGCATGATAAACAAATTCAAGAGAGAGTATTTGAACTCGGACAACTTGTTTTGTTGTTCAATTCAAGGCTTAAGTTGTTTCTAGGTAAATTGTGATTGAAATGGTTTGTACCTTTTGAGGTGGTGTGAATGACACCTCATGGAGCTGTAGAATTTTGGAATAAATAGAAGACAAAAAAGTTTCTGGTGAATGGACAGCGTGTAAAGTACTATTGGGTGGATCATCCGGATAAGCACAAGGATTCAATCACCTTTATCGACGAATAAAACTGAGTTAAGTTGTGCTTTGACGTAAAATAACGCACTACGTGGGAGGAAACCCACACTTGTATTGTAATAGGTAGTTCACTATTTAGCTTGTAAAATAAAACAGAAAATAAAAATACAAAAAGATGAGTCGTGCCACGACAAAAAATAAGGCGCTATGTGGGAGGCAATCCATTTTTTCTTACAATATTTGTTGCCTTTGTTTGCGATGCAGGGATTTACAAAGTGAAAATAAGAAGAATACCACATTTGAGGAAAGCAATCAGGTTTGCAAAATAATGTATGTAAGTTGGGGTTCTCCTCAGGTAAGAAAAAAGTTGGAAAATATGCTGGAAATCTGATTTGTAAGAATGGTGCGTCGCAGAATTGGGTGGATTGACAATTGTCAAATTTTTGTTAGAATCTGCGATTTCCGTCATGACGCAGAAATAGGTTATTGGACAATTGTAAGATTCCAGTGGACTGGCGCGATATCACTGAGTCGCGTTACTAGGAAAATTGACAATTATCCAATTCCAGTGACTTGACGTGATAGCACCGCATCGCAATGGATGGTAAATTGGCGATTTGCACTTTACAGTGGGACGATAAGGTACCACCGCATTGTAGTGTAAGTAAAAATTGGGTATAAACTTTCTACGTGACCTAACCCAACCCGCCTCTCTCGATATGCCTTTCCTAAACCCTAGACCATATTATCTCTTTCTCCTTAGTACCGCCCCCTAATTCCCTCCTCTAAAATATCTCTAAATTCTCTTCCTAAGATCAAGAATTTTGATTTTCCTTTCACCAACTAAGTTAAGTGTGTCCATGCTTAAATTTTCTTACATTGTATTGAGCATATTTGATATTTTTGCAATGAAAATTTGGTTTTGTGATTTTATTCTTGTATAATAGCCGATCATTCGCTAAATTTTCTTCAAATTGTCGTGAATCCTTCATTATAGTTTTCACAATATCATGTCTATTTAATGAGTGGGTATGCTGAGGATTGAATAGGTCGAGTAATTGTTAAGAGATGTGTGAATTGAGGGGTATGTGTCAGTAGACGTAAGAAGGTCAGAAATTAGGGGTATTTTCATTTAGGGTTTTTAGATTGAAAGTTTGTTGATTACACTTAACGTTTTGAGTATGGATGTATATTATCTGATTTGCTAATTAAGGCAAAAATTTCATTACATTATTATGGGCTTTTCGCTGATTTGAATTATCATGATGCATACTAATGTGTAAAAAGGTGAGGGCTGGCTGTTGTGTTTTAAAATTGCTTCTGAGTTATCTTGCGTTGTAGCACCTAAATTTTGGGAATGTTGGCATTGTGTTGATTCAGTCTAATTTTATGTGAATACCTGTATATGTTAAATATTTTTTCAAGTCAGTAATGTTCATAGCCTTATCCTTAGTAATTCAATTTGAATAGATGTGAAAGTACTGTGTAGTGAGGAAATTATTACTGCCTTAAAGTATAGGTGCCATCTTTGTTTGGAATTAATTATCACTGCACTACATATTTGTGCAGCGTCTGAGATGATTACTCGTAGTGAGTGCAATTGGTGTTACAAAATGGGGAAGTCTGAGTACCCTATATTTTGATACATATGCCCGAGCTGAAAACTAAGTGTGGGGTTGTCATTTACCCTTATTCCACAATTAGTTGAAGCTAGTCTCACTGCTACTTTACTTACTTAAATGGGTGTTACATCTGTGGTTTTTGACAAGTATTATGGAGCCCCAACCAGTCAAAGGAAAGGCAAAGGCCAGTACTTCTGCACCAGCAAGGATAAGGAGTAGGCCATCTGAAAGTCAACTCTCTAGGGTACCTGGGCTCCACCACTTCAGTGTGGGCATATTCAAAATTTGGATTCAAAGTTGTCATCAAGGCTGGGAAGCAGTGGTACTCTAAGCATACGAATGCTAAGTATATTCCTGAGGTATTTATTGATCGAGCAAGTCTACTGAGAGAATGTTCATCCATGGTATAAAGGATTGAGGAAATAAATATGAATTTCATCTTTTATCAGCCTATTGAGTGCAATTTGCACTTAGTTTAGAAATTTTATGCCAACTGGGATCCAAGTGACCCTGATCATGAGTTAAAGGCTCATGGGAAGGTAATTCATTTCACTGCTGCTGATATTAGTGAATTGTAGAATATACCACAGGCAAACCTAAATTTCTTAAGGTAGTTCATGGTTTCGCCCCCTTATGCACATATTAGACATTTGTTGTGTGGTACTCGCCCCACAGCTCATTGGACTAGGTATCGTGTCACTGGCCTGCACTCTTTTTTTCCTTATCCTCAGATAAACAAGGAAGCCAGAATGCGGGGTCGCATTGTCTATTCTTGCTTGATTCAGGGCAAGCATATGACGGATGTTACTCAGGACAGGGTATGCATAATTTATGCACTGATGTGTGATGATGTTGATATTAATATAGGCCATGCAATTTTTTTTGCTATGAAGAAGGAGCATTCCCAGGCAAGGCGTAACTTTGGTTATGGAGGATTGGTGACCAGTTTTTTTGCAAAGGCACAGGGTCTATGAAGAGGAGCTAGACTATAAGATGAAACAGGGATTTTCCCCATTGCGGATTGGCCCAAATTTTGTTGAGCCGGTTGATGATGACATACCGACTGATGAAGTGCAGAGGTATAGGGATTTAGATATGGAGTCGGATGAGGAGGACTAGTCTGATGATGTAGGTGATGATGATGCTGATGACATGGATAGGAGTAATGAGGACATGACTGCCATAGTTCCATTCGAGTGACTAGGGAGTATACTGCCACCCTACCATAGGCTTATTTGAAAGCACTAGGGACAGTGCTTTATTTAAGTATGGGGTGGTAGTGGCTCGTATTTTGCTGTTTCATCTTATTTCTTTTCTGGCTGAATAATTTTATTTTCTGTTTTGTTGATTTTTGCAAGTTCTAGCTATTCGGAACACTGGTCTATAATAGTTAGTAACTTTGTGATTGCAATTTACCCTCTTTTGCATTTATTGCATGTTGCTTTTAGTTCAAAGTATGTTTTTATTGCCATTTTCACCCTCATTGGAAAGTTTCAGTTTCAAGTACTTATTTTTTCCCTCTTTGGCAATTAGGAATAAAAAGTCATAGTTAGTTGCCATCCCCTATGACAGATGGATGACGACCATCTTGAGGGGAGTGGTCGTAGGAAGTAAAGAATAAATAGGAACCTAATCACTATCTTAGAGGAGTGTGTGGGATGGGTCATCTTTGCAGTAATGTGAATTAAATTGGATTTAAAAAAACATAAAAGCATCTTGATTTTAAGAAGGGACTTAAGTACAGATGATTTAATCTTGATAAGTGAAATTTGATGTATTGGCTTAATTTTGAATTAAATAAAGAACAAGATCGGGAACCTTAAGGACTCGATTTGATTCCTTGTATGCACTGTGAGTGTGAAGATTTACATATATTCTGCATGAATACAAATATCTAAAACGTGCCCGGTGTGTTTATAATGCGAAATAAAAGATGTTGGCTATAGGAAGTGATGTAGGAATTTCTTTGACAGTTGTGTTTCTAGCCTAAATATACCTACCATGGTGCAAAGTCCTAGTCAGCCCTTTGAGCCTTTAGCCTATTTCTTTGGTAGCCGTGTATGTAGCCCTATCCTTTCGTTGATAAATCTTAATTTGATCCAAATAAGATCCTAAGCATTTTAATATAAAATTTAGAGGAGATTAGGAGTTTGAAAAAGAATAAGGAAAGGTGAAATTGAAGCCCCAAAGTAGTGGTTATTGATTTTTGAAAGTTCTTGGTGTGGTTGGGAGTTAGGACAAAAAAAAAGAAATTGTGCTTTAAAAGGTTTCTAATTTGAGCAAGAAATATTACAATGAACTTGTTTTTGCTCTGGTCCAGTTGGATAATGTGCACCTTGACGAAGGCAAGTTGCTTAAGTTAAGGGTGGCTATAATAGGGGTGTGTAGCATAAAATTGGTGCAAAAAAGAGAAAAGTATTTTGGAAGAGAAATTTAATACTCCCACCATGGTTTGAGTGAATAACCTAATTGAAAGAGGAGTTGAAAAATAAAAGAATGGGGAGATAATAGTAGGTAAATTAGTGTTGGAGAATCGATTTAATTGATAGTTCCTGTATTAAAGCGCTTAGGAGCAATAATCACTATTTCCTAAATAGTACCTACCTGTCCCATAGCCTTCATTACAACCCAAAATACCTAGTTGATCCTTCACCTCAACATCCGACTATTAGTGGAGTAGTACACTAAGGGAAAGCTTATGGTTCGTTCACTAGCATGTATGAATTCTTTGTTGAGAGAGAGCGATTTGATTTTGATACTCCCCTATTTTGCATAGATATCACTATGAGTTAATATGGGGAAGTTTTCTTTGTGTGACGATGTATGCAGATGAAAGTCGGATTACTTATTGTGATTTTGTTTGATTGAGTACTTTGATTGAGTTCGTCGATACGTTAGAAATCCATTATTGAGATAGAAAGAAAAATTGAACTAACTTGTCCCATATGGTAAAATTGTTATGACATGCTTAAGTAAGAATACAATATTGCAAAGTGTAAGTGCCCATTGCAATATAACTTTGAGATTGTGGTGTAAAGAGGAAGTGATTGTGCTTTTGAATTAAATTATTCAAGGACGAACAAGGTTTTAAGTATGGGGTGGTGATCTTGGAAAAATTTATATGCTCAACGCACCAATATGCACCCAAATTTAGAGGTGCTTTGAGAAGTTTTTATAAATTCTTAATTATATTTCATCTTAATTCCATTTTGTGCCTAATGGATATGATTAGTGCTTTCAGGCTAAAATCTTGAAAAATTGGACCCAACTGGATACAGTAATGATATGGAATGATGAAAGGAATACAATTTAATGAAATATAGCTCAAAAAAGCAAGTTAAAAGTCAGGAATTCTCATTTGGAGAGACTCCGTGTTGCTCTGACCAACAAAATGACATTGTTCGAATTCCAGTGAAGATCCGCGTTTATGGCACATCGCAGAGAGGAAGGAAGTCACAGATGTTACTTTCTAGTGTAGGTTCACGATACCACCGCGTCGCGGTGCAGTCCCAATTGTCAATTGGTGCGACCAGAAAGTTTAGCGCATCACAGAGGAAGGATATTTTGTAATTGTCTAAATCCTGTGGCTCACCGTGATAGTGGCGTGTCGTAGTGAGGGTGTATTTCACAAATTTTCACTAAATAATTGAATTCTGCGATTGACCAAATTTTGATAGGAAATGGTATTTGAAGGCATGGCGTGACGCGCCGCCTGATAAAATGGGGAAGATTTTCAGTATTTTGTCCCAGCTATAAAAGAAAAAATCTAGGATAATTTTGGAGACTTTTTTTGGCAAGAGAGCAGCGGCAGAAAAGCAAAAAGTTCTCTCTTTTAGGGTTCTTAGAGATTGTTTTCAACTTCTTTACTTCAAGATTCATTGTTGGTATGATTAATTGCTTATTTGGATGTTTAATTCAAACATGAGTGGCTAAATACCCCTGTTCTAGGGTTGTGGTTGAGAACATGATTACTCTTTGATATTCTTTATAGTAGTTTCTTTTTGGATTATCATCTGGGTTGTTCTTAATTTCTTAATCTTACTATTTTAATGCTTGGCCGCCATTAGAATAAATTTATATTTCTATGTTAATCTGGGAGGACATTCATAGATTAGAATGAGTAAATTAAGGAGCAAGGTTCTTACCCTTTAATAAAATAAGGGGTTTTGAATTAGCATCTAGGATAGGGATATACCTAGAAGCCTTATTTGGTTCAATTGGAAGAAGATAACTTTATGAATCTAGAAGAATAGTTGTACCTCTGCGGGAGTTGTTGCTGCAATATTTAATAGATAAAAGATTTTAGGTCGAGAGACCAAGATCGTTGGCTAAACTTTGCAAACTAACAACCCGATAACCAATTAGACTACTATAAGAATAGAGATTTGTATGATTGTTCGAGAAGCCTTCACCCTGGAATTCTTATTATAACTGTTTACAACCATTGCTTTCTTTGCTTTAGTCATAAAAATTTATTTCTTGTTTATTAATTTATATTTTTATTCTCAATTTAAAAATTATCTTGATACTATAAAACACCTCATACTCATCGTCTGAAACTAAAAGTTGGTTAAATTTCGAGTTGCTTAGTCCTCGTGGGAACGATATCTTATTGTCTAAATCACTATATTACTTGTACGATCACATGCACTTGCGTGTGCGTCTGAGTCGCAACAAGAGGTTAGTCACTATTCCCAAATAGTTTCGACCCATCCCTTAGCCTTCATTACAATCCAGAAAAGACCACATTAATCCTAAGCTTTACATTCGACTATTAGTGGAGTATTAAACTAAGTGAAAGCCTACGGGTCATTGTGTGTAACTTGTGAAATCTTTGTGAGAGTAAACATAATTTGATTCTTGTACCCATTATGCTATAAATTGCATTATTGTGTCTGATTATGGGTAACTCTCTTGTTGTGAGGGGCACATGTTTGATGGATGTGTGTGATTTGTATGATGACCTTGATTTAGCAATATGCATGAGTTTGACAACTAGGGAGTCAATTGTTGAGGCTAGGATATTTTGGAGTAGAATTCTTGAACTTTTACTGGTGTAAATAATGTGCTTTATGTAGAAATTTGTATTACGTGTAGTTATTGTAGTACTAGCTTGAGTTTCTTGCATTTAGTAAAAGTGTAGCGTCACCTCAACTTTTTATGCCCTGAGTAAAGAGTTGTTCCAGGACAAACAAGCGTTTAAGTGTGGGGTGATGATCTGAGGTGATTTTATACACTTTGTTATCATTATTCTAGCTTATTTTGCTTTGTTTTGAGAGCAATTTGTTTGCTTAACGTGTTCAGATTGACATAAATAAGCCTTTAAGTGTCCAAGTGTGTGATTACAATGTTCAAGGTATTTTTCAAACAAGTTTGTGTTTAATTGAGTAATTAAGAGTTCAACCCGGAAAACTAGTTTTACTAGCTTGAGCTAGGTGTGTGTCTAGTTGGTCTCGGGGGATTCTAATTTGTTTAATTTGTTCCAAATGATTTTAATGGTATAATTTTATGTGGAATAACTTGTTTGTAATGGGCAAAATTTAATATGATTAAGATAAGAGTTGGAACACAAAAGTGAAGATTATTGCAAATTAACCTAATCTTAGCTTGTGTTTTGATTCATCGTTGAGAATATTGTATTGTTTTGATCTTTAATTTGTGGTGTGTGATACTGTAGAATGCTTTTTGATCTGAATATGGAGATATATTGATGATTTAATAGCCGAAAATTTATTGAAAATACACTACACAAAACATGGGCAAATGATAGGACGTTTAACACTTAATCAGATTTTT
>NC_061122.1:40128196-40182714 GCF_002878395.1 Capsicum annuum | reverse complement strand
AAGTCAACGCATCGTGTCGATAATCCCAATGCGTTGAGAAATGCGTAGCGTTGATAATTCATGCACAGCAATTTAAAGATGCCGATACAGCACAGGGCATTGTCCTAATTTCATTCAAAAATTGCATGCAATTTGACACTTTGGAGGGAATCTTTTATTGAATGGCGTGCTTCTCATTAATGCTAATTTTATTAGGATTAATATTATTTTATTATATAAAATACAGATGGACACAATTTCAGAAAGAAAGAGGATTAAGTGAGTGGACAATATATAAACACATGGACAGGTTTATTATTTTTTATTTATCTTTTAATTTTTCATGTCATGTATTCAATTATTTGGATGGTAATTATGAATATTATCAGCTAAAAATCCTCTTTGCGGGATTAAAATCAAGAAGATGATTATTATTATTTTGGATTAAATTTCAATTAATTTTGCTTATCATATTTGATTGTTTGTTTATTTTTGTTTTAATTATTTTAAGGATTCGCGACCCTTAGAATACATATTTTATTGTCCTTTTGATCTTAGGAGAGGGAATAGGGAGATTGAACATGGGAATAAACAACGTCTGAGTTTTTATTCTTTTATAAAATAAAGAATTAAACTTAGAGTCTAAGACTTGGACGTATTTAGATGCCTAACTTGACTCATACATAGGATGATAGTTTTAATTAATTTAATTGGATTATTACATTCGTTCTCAATGATGTAGTTGTAATATCCATATTAGGTAAAAAAAATTAGAGGTTGGAAAACCATGATCGAGCAAATAACACTACGAATCAACAAGCAAGATAAGCAAATTAACGAATGACATTCAATGACATAGTATGATTTTTCGGAGTGCTTTAACCCTGAGCTTTTCTGTATTCATTGGTCCAAGAATTTAATTTTTGCATTTTTTACTTTATTTTTAATTTACAAAAATTACAACTTCTCTATTTTGGTTACTTTTGCACTAAATTAATCTAGACTGTGAACCAAAATTAAATGGATGTTAAATCAAGTCTCTGTGTGATCGGTGCTTGGCTTTAATTAGGCCACTTTACTACTTGGTAGACCACGTACACTTGCATGTGCACTTGGGCGCTGTAAGTATACATGCTAGCATGTTATGATTTCTCTATTCAACCCACATAAGCATTTTATCAAACACTTGGGGAGCATAATTCATGAACATAATAATAATAAACATGTAAGCATCATTATTACAATCCAAACTCACAATTTCTAGGGACTTTTAACATAAATCCACATGACTATACATAGGTTAATTACTTCACATAAATCTTGTCACAAAACATGGATTAGAAACCCAAATAACATCATAATCATGAATACAATAAAATTTAACATGAAATTTATGAAAGCAATCATCTTGTAGTTTAAAAGAGGTTTTTGAACTCGAAGGTTGGAAGGAAACCCTTGGATAAACACCTAACATACCTTGATTATTAATTTTGCAGAGATTGGGGTGTGTTCTTGAGACTTCATTCTTAAACTTGATGAAGCTAGGGCTTGTTCTTGAGAAGATTTTGTGAAAAGGATGAGCAATTGTGCTATTTGGGGCTTTAATCCCATGTTATGGACCTATTGGGTGTAGGAAAAATGACCTATTTACCCTTAAAAATGTAGAACAAAACTGCAAAATTTACCCAGACCGGATTGGCCAGGGCGTCGCGGGCTCTGGAGCACCGCTCTGGACAGAGCGCCGCAGTCTGCATCGTGGGCTCCCCCCAGCACTGGACTGGGCAGGGCACCGTGGGCTAATCACCCTGAGCAACTATTTTGGAGTTTTAAACACGCCCTTACTCTTGTCCAAAAATTCTGAAACTCACCTGAGATGTACTATTGATTTCCTCGATTATGAATCAACGTAAAAACTAACTTTCTAAGGTCGAGAGGGTTGTAAATAAATTCCTCAAAGTTTGAGGGCTTTAAAAATTACTAAGTCCTAATACTTAGCTAGAATTTTCTATGTCTGGGACCTCTTTTGGTATGCTTTACAGGACTCAAATGATTATCTTATAATATCTACCCCTTGGGAACATTCTTCCTCGAATGAGATAGACTAAGCTGGGAATACTTATAGACTGAGCTTACATACTAAACATGCACAACTGAAGCATGATTACATGACTGAAGCTACTGATGTACTGAGTTTTTATACTGAAAATGCATAACTGAAGCATGACTGAATTCTGAAGACATGACATATGACTGAATGATTTCATGAAGGTATGCATGATATGAGGATGTTATGAAAATGACCTGATATCAAACTCGTAAAAGAAATCTGAACACAGAACTGAATGAATCCAAGAAAGACTATTACCTTGATTTGAATCTAAGTTTATGGAGCAGAGGTGAGGATACTTGGTTTGCATGTCTACTTTTTCTTCCCAAAAAGCTCTCTCAACAGACTAATTCTGCCAAAGAACTTTGATTAAAGGAACTTCTTCGTTCCTCAGTCTGCAAACCTGCTGATCGAGGATTTTGACTGGGATTTACTCATAAGAGAGAATGTTCTAAATGCCTATACCCTCTACAGGGACTACAATTACTGGGTCACCTATGAACTTCTTTAGAAAGGAGACATGAAACACTGGATGTACTGAAGCTAAGTTAGAAGAAAACTCAAGCCTGTAAGCTACCTTTTCGAAGTAGATGAGAATTCGGTAAGGACCAACATATCGAGGACTGAGTTTCCTCTTCTTGCCAAACCTCTTCACTCCCTTCATAGGAGATATTTTCAAATAAACATAGTCACCAATCTTAAGCTCGAGATCTATTCTTCTCATATTTGCATACAATTTCTATCGGTTCTGAGCTATCTTAAGCCTTTGTCTTATTAACTGAACTTTTTCTAAGGCATCAAATACTAAGTCAGGCCCCACCACTGTGGCTTCACCTACTTTAAACCAACCAATATAAGATCTACATATCCTTCCATAAAGCGCCTTAAATAGAGCCATCTGAATACTAGAATAATAACTGTTATTATATGAGAATTCAATCAAAGGCAAGTGGTTATCCCATCTTCCTTTAAAATCAACAATGAATGCTCTTAATATAGCTTCTAAAGTCTGACTGGTCCTTTCCACTTGACAATCTGTATGATGGTAGAAGGCTGTACTGAGGTAAACTTAGATACCAAGACCTTTTTGGAATGCTTTCAAAAAATGAGAGGTGAACTGCGTACCTCTATCTGAAATGATAGACAATGGCACTCCATGTAATCTGACCAACTCTCTAACATAGAGCTTGGCATAATCCTTAACTGAATTAGAGGTGTAAACTAGTAAGAAATGAGCTAACTTGGTTATCCTATCCATAATGAACTAAATCGAGTCGTGCTGACGACAAGTGCGAGGCAATACTTTCACAAAATCCATGTTCACCTCTTTCCACTTCTAAGTGGGAATACTGAACTCCTGCATAGGTCCACTAGGATTTTGATGCTCGATCTTAAATTGCTGACATATCAAGCACTTAGCTACAAACTCTACAATATGTCTCTTTATCCCACTTCTTCAATAGATTTCTCGCAAGTCGTGGTACATCTTGGTGGCCCCTGGGTGAATTGAGTTGCGTGCACCATGCACTTCTTCTAGAATCTGCTGTATCACGCCATCCACACATAGCACACATAATCAACCCTTGAAACATAACACATCATCTCCCCATTGGGAGAAAACCTCTACTCTCTAATCTTTGACTGACTCATTCAGTTTAACTAAACTGGGATCTCTGTACTGCTTTTCTTTTAATTTGAAAATCAATGATGATTCCAAACTATTCTGCACCCAGACACTACCCTCTGCTGAATCAACTAAGCAGATACCTAGTCGGGAAAACTGATGAAATTCCTGAACTAACTTCTTCTTTCTATCCTTAACGTGAGCCACACTACCCATGGACAATCCACTGAGAGGATTAACCAATATAATGGCCTTGCCCAAATGATACATAACACTTACGTCATAATCTTTCAACAGCTCCAACCACTTTCTCTGATGTAGTATCAGATCTTTTTGACCAAACACATACTGCAGGATTTTATGGTCTATGAACACATCAACATGTACTCCATACAAGTAATGCCTCCAAATCTTTAAGGCAAACACAATAGCTGCTAACTTAAGATCATAAGTAAGGTAATTCTTCTCATGGGGCTTAAGTTGTCTAGAGGCATAGGCTATGACCTTACCTCTTTGCATCAAAACACACCCTAAACCAACTTTGGAAGCATCACAATATTCCACAAACCCATCTGGTAAAGTCGAAACTGGGGTTGTAGTGAGTCGAGTCTTCAACTCCTAAAAACTCTTCTCACAAGAGTTTGAACACTTAAACTTGAGTTTCTTCTAAGTCAATCTAGACATGGGGGATACAATAGAAAAAAATCCCTCAACATAACGTTGGTAATAGCTAGCCAAACCCAAGAAACTTCTAATATCTAATGGAGAGATAGGTCTAGGCCAGTTCCTTACTATTTCAATCTTTTAAGGATCAAATATAATGCCATCAATGGAAACTATATGACCAAGGAAAGCTATTGACCTTAGCCTAAATTTACATTTATTGAATTTTGCGAGCAATTGATGGGCTCTGAGGGTCTATAGTACTATTCTGAGATGGTCTGCATGATCATATTCACTGCGGGAGTACACAAGAATGTCATCAATGAAGACTATGACAAATATGTCTAAGTACTGCTTGAACACATGATTCATCAAGTCCATGAAAGCTACTAGGGTATTGGAAGGACCAAATGACATAACTAGGAATTTGATGTGACCATACTAAGTTTAGAGAGCTATTTTCTGAATGTCACATTCTCTGACTCTGAGCTGATGATAGCCTGATCTGAGGTCTATCTTAGAAAAGTAACTGGCATCCTGAAGTTGGTCAAACAAGTCTTCGATTCTGGGAAGTGAATACTTGTTCTTGACCGTGACTTTGTTCAACTAAAGGTAGTCAATACACATTCTGAGAAAACTGTCTTTCTTATGCACGAAGAGAACTAGTGAGCCCTATAGGGAGACACTGGGCCTAGGAGGGACTGCAGAAAGATCTTCGGGAAACACATTTAGAAATTTACATATAACTGGAATAATCTCAAGACTGGGAGTATCAGAACTAGAATCCTTAACTCCAATAAGATGATAAATACACCCCTTAGATATCTTTTTCCTTGCCCTAAGGTAGGAAACAGGCTGACCCCTAAGTGCTAAAGTACTACCCCTCAACTCAAGGATAGGTTCATTCGGTAACTAAAAATGGATGATTCTATTTCTACAGTCAACTGAAGCATAGTATGAATTAAGCCAGTCCATGCAGAGAATGACATCAAAATCTGTCATCTCTAATCCTACTAAGTTTGCTGAAGTAGCTTTCTAAGATACGATAACCAAAAAGTTCCTGTATACCCATCAGACTATGATATATTTACCCACTAGGTAGAGACTGAGAAGGGCTCTGCTAGGATTTCAGACTGACTCCAAAGTCAACAGCTATATAAGGAGTTATAAAGAACAAAAAAGCTCCTGGATCTAGAAAAGCATAAATATGTAAGTGATAATCTGGTAATGTACCAGTGACCACATCAGGAGAACTTTTCTAATCTTATCTGGACTGAAGTGCATAGATTCTATTTGGGTGTTGCCCACTGGAGGCACTGGGAGTAGTGCCCTACTGATTTGGGTAACCGGACTGAGCTAAAGGATGATTATACTAACCTTAAGAACCTGACTGAGGACAATCTCTAATTCTATAGACTGGATTTCCACATACAAAACACAAATCGCTACCAGCTCTGCAGACACCTAGATGGTTTCTGCCATACTTCTGGCAAAGAGGATTTATTAGAGCACTGCTAACACTACCTTAGGGTTTTGGGGCCTGGTGCCCTATCTTTATTTCTATCTCTAAATTTTGGTACTGGAGCACTGGCTGAGGATAGAGTTGAAATTGAGAATTTTGAGCAGAACTAAGAACGATTACCACCCTCTAACTTAGGATAGGCAAAGTTAAAGCAACCTATTCTATCCCTCTTGATCTCCCTCTCCTTCTCTTTATTTTTAGACTCCTTTATCTATTGAGAATAGACCATGAGCCTTGATATGTCCATTTCTGTAATCAGCATTGCGATCCTATACTCCTTGACCACACTGTTAGACACACCCAACATAAACTTACTCATCTTAGATCTACTGTCTGCCACCACATGAGCGGCATATCTGGCTAACTGAGTAAACTTAAGGGAATACTCTTTTTGTAACACCCCGATTCGCTGAACAAGAATGCTACACGGTGCTCATGACCCCGAGGGACCACAACCTAACCCATGACTAATATATGTACCTGTATACTGCAAATCATGATATAATAATATGGAATACATAGAACTGTAAGGCCATAAGTTTCAACTGAATAAAATCCTGTGGGTGAAAATACCAAAAACCACTCAATCTGAACATAAATCTGAACATAAATCTGAAAGCCTCTAAACTATCTGAATAAGGAGTTGAAGAAACATGTCTCCAACTAACTCCGTAAAACTAAACTGAAAAAATACATAAATGTATCAAATCATATTGTCCTCGAATCAATGAGGACTTACTGTGTCCCTGCGACCGGAATACTACTGCTACTGAAGGGCTGGAGCTCGTGTCTCGGAACTTATGGTGTAACAATAAAAGAAAGTACCATAGCGCAAATGCGTCAGTACAACTGGAGTACTGAGTATATGAGGAAGGTAGGCTGAACATAAAGGGTTTCATGCATGAACAATACTGACTGACTAATATGAATGTAGGAGTGCAAACACACATATATAGAAAGTGGGACCGTAAATATGTGATAACATGACCTGTAAGCTAATATATGGTTTACTGATAACTGTCATGATAGATACTGATGCTGATAACATGAATGACTGTATCTGACAATCCTGTACATACAGAAATCTGAAGAACACCCTGAGTTCTTTTACTAAGACTGATACTGAAATTACAGGAAGTAGTGTTTAACCAACATGCCCCATGTATGCTGTTATAGCTAAGCTGGGATCCAATCTCTGCCCCGACTGGAGGGATGTCAATACCGTGCCACAAGTAAGGACAGCCTGTGAGTGACCCTTATCTGGCTGGTACTCAATGAGAACGGTGGTAACCCTAAACTAACGGGTTAAGCTACCTCATCAACCCTAATTTAATGGGTTAACATGTCTTAACCTACGCTGGCTACGTAATTCTGGAACACAAAGATGACTACTAAGAATCACACCCTGAACTGGTGGATGAGTTCCCATCCTTGGGTTCACTCGATGCTAACCTCTACTCCTATCTGAAGGGACTGGACATGAATAACTGGCTGTGCATGACTTAATCTTACTGAATTCCAGTGACTGGCGGAATGTTATAAATATCTGACAACTGACTAAGATCATGAGGTTTTCCCGAGTCACATGACTGACTGAAGTCTATGGAATCATAGCTTGAGTTCGGATATCATGAAACATGACATGGCTCTAGGCACACAGCTATAGTTTTCAGGTACAAGTACCCCCAGGACGTGATGAAAGGAAACTGACACACATGCCTGACTTGGCCATAAGAGTAGAGTCCATAATTTATAATATCATAAGTAGGGATCTCATGCTAAGCATGGTTGTCAACAATGTATTGCATAGAAAGGATTTCATATCATATGGAAGTACTTGCACAATCTTAATATCATGTTCATTGCATAATCATATTAGCAACACATACCAATAGCATGGAAGTTTATGTGGATTGCATGGTTATCATACATCTTGTTCATAAGTAGGATTTGCAAGTAAAGATAGCATAATCTCATAATAATAGTTCATGAGTATTCCAACAACATTTATAAGGCACATTATCAACATAGAAGTCATTGGAACGTAAGGGTATATCATGAATCCTTCACGTAGTCACAATTTAGTTATATTGCATGATTTCTAGTTTCTTAGGCATTTTAACAAACACCTTACATGCGCATCTTTAGCATAGGTGAAATCATCAAATTATACATCATGAACAACCAAATTTACATGTTTCCAACTCATATGATATCATGAATTCACAAAAACATATAAAGATTCCATCTTGAGAATCACCCAATATCAACAACATGATCATCAACACCCAACAATACAGAAATCATACTTTATAATGAAAAAGAGGGTTTTTAAGCTTTATGGATGAAAGGGATTGATAAATCAACACACTGCATACCTTAGAAGGAAATATTCTTGATGATGAACGGAGGAATTTCTTTGAAATCGGTTCTTCAAGCTTAATTATGCAACCCTAGTTGTTTTTCTCTTTTAGTGCTCTTGGATGATGAGCTTTGAGATGATAATAGGGCTGTAATATGTTTAGAAGCTATATATTTCGTAGGGTTAAGTTTAGGGACGTGTAAGGAGTGTTAAAAGACTTAATTACCTTTAAAATATCTCAAAACAGAGTGTTTTTATCACCTGGAATTAACTTAGGAGGCGCCCAAGTGATTGCCTAAGCTATGTTAGGCATCGCCTAACCAATCACCTATGCTTGGGTTGAGCGGTGCCTAACCAATCTCCTATGCTTACTGTCTCTCACGAAAATGGGCATAACTTTTCGCTGGCGTATTGGATTAAGGCAAAATTGGTATCGTTGGAAAGCTAATTCAATTCTCTACAATTTGGTGGGTCTAAATCAGCCAAAATACCACATTAATATCCAGTTATACTCGTTCAAAGATGACCCTTTCAAAATCAAACACTAAAACTTGATGGATTCAAAAACTCTTAGCTTGTATTACCTTAAGTAACTCATATGAACATGCTTAATGAATCATAAGATATCCAATCACTAGGATATTCATTGTAAGACATGTACTCAAGTATGAATCATAGGATAAGAGATTTCATATGTAGGAATACTTATTCACTTCCTTGCTTAGTAACATGCGGGGTATTTCAATATCTCCCCCTTAGGAACATTCGTCCTCGAATGAGAATTTACTGAGAAGGGATACAAGATAATAGAGCCTGAACTGAACAAGAGAACTGAAACTTGATCTCATGACTGACATGATAAACATGTTGAACTCGTGCATATTTGATGCACGAACAACTGACACAGGAATGTATGACTGAGTATGAAACGGTTAATAGGTACCAAGTTTATACTAGAAACATGAACGTTAATTGAATAAGATTAAGGAGAGCTGTTACATTGAGCTTGATCTGAATTGGAGGGGAAGAGGTAAGGATACTTGGTATGCATATCTACTTCTGCTTCCTAAGTAGCTCCCTCATGAGACTGATTTCACCAAAGAACCTTGAGTAGAGGGACTTCTTTGTTCCTCAATCTACGAGTCTAATAATCTAAGATTTTGACTGGAATATCTTCATAAGAGAGCCTGTTCTGAATAGGGACAACAACTGCTGGGTCACCTATGCACTTCTTTAGCAAAGAGGCATGGAAGACTGGACGGACTGAGGCTACTTCTCAAGACAACTTAAGCTCATAAGCTACCTTGTCGAAGCGACAAAGAAGTCTGAATAGACCGACATACTAGGGACTGAGTTTTCCTTTCTTGCCAAACCTCTTCACTCCCTTCATAGGAGAGATCTTAAGATAGAAATAGTCATTGACCTCAAACTCCAGATCCTTTCTACGAACATCTGCATAGGACTTTTGTCGGCTCTGAGCAGCCCGGAGTCTCTCTCTAATCAACTGAAATTTCTCTAAGGCGTCGAATACTAAGTCAGGACCTATGATTGAGGCCTCACTAACTTCGAACCAACCAATCGGAGATCTACATCTCCTACCATAGAGAGCATCAAATAGAGCCATCTAAATACTATAATGATAGCTATTGTTGTATGCAAACTCAATCAAAGGCAAGTGGTTCTCCCAACTTTCCTTGAAGTCAATTGCACACGCCCTTACCATATTATCAAGAGTTTGAATAGTCCTCTCTGCTTGACCATCTTTCTGAGGATGAAATGCTGTGCTGAGATGGACTTGGGTACCGAGACCCTTTTGAAATACTTTTCAAAAGTGAGAAGTGAACTGGGTACCTCTGTATGAGATGATAGATAGTGGAACACCATGTAACCTAACAAACTCCCTGATATAGAGTTTGGCATAATCCTTGGCGGAATAAGAACTATAAATAGGAAGGAAATGAGATGACTTGGTCATTCTATCTATAATTACCCAGACTGAATCATGCTGATGACGAGTTCTAGGCAAACCCATCACAAAGTCCATGTTAACTTCTTCCCACTTCCAAGTAGGAATGGTGAACTCTACCATGGAACCACTAGGTTTCTGATGCTCTATCTTAACCTACTAACATGTAGAGAACTTAGCCACAAAATCTGTAACATCTCTCTTCATCCCACTCCACCAATAGATCTCCCACATGTCGTGATATATCTTAGTGGCCCCTGGATGAATAGAGTATCGCGTACCATGCGCTTCTGCAAGTATTCGCTGCCTCAACTCATCTACACCTGGAATACATAGACGACCCTGACAACGAAAAACACCATCTCCCCCTTGGGAGAAATAATCGGCTTTCTGATTCTGAACTGACTCTTTGATCTTGACAAGGCTAGGATCCCTGTCTTATTTTTCTTTTACCTCGGAAACTAGAGATGACTTTGAACTAATATAAACACATATACCACCCTCTGAAGAATCAACTAAGCGAATGCCTAGTCTAGCAAGCTGATGGTTCTCCTGAGCCATATTTTTCTTACTATCCTCAATGTGAGAAATACTACCTATAGAGAGTCGACTGAGAGTGTTGGCCACAATATTGGCCTTGCCCGAATGATAAAGAACACTCATGTCGTAATCCTTCAAGAGCTCTAACCACCTTCTCTGGAGAAGATTGAGATCTTTCTGGGAAAAGACATACTGGAGGATTTTATGGTCTGTGAATACACTACATGAACTCTATAGAGATAATGCCTCCGAATCTTCAAGGAAAAAACTACCGCTGCTAACTCAAGATTATGAGTAGGATAATTCTTCTCATGTGGCTTTAACTGTCTGGAGGCGTAGGCTATGACCTTACCATGCTGCATGAGGACATAACCTAAACCCACTCTGGATGCATCACAATAGACTAAAAAACCATCTGAACCATCTGGAATAGCTAGAACTGGAGCAGAGATGAGTCGAGTCTTCAACTCTTGAAAGCTTTTCTCGCATGAATCAGACCACTGAAACTTAATCTTTTTCTGAGTCAATCTAGACATAGGAGATGCAATAGAAGAAAATCCCTCGATAAACCGTCTGTAATAGCTAGCCAAACCCAAGAAACTCCTAATATCTGATAGAGATACAGGTCTAGGCCAGTTTCTTACTGCCTCAGTTTTCTGAGTATCTACACTAATGCCATCACCAAAAACAATATGGACAAGGAATGCTACTGATCTTAGACAAAATTTACACTTGCTGAACTTAGCAAATAATTAGTGATACCTGAGAGTCTGAAGAACAATCCTGAGATGGTCTACATGATCACGCTCTGTGCGAGAATAGACCAGAATATCATCTGTGAAGACTATGAAAAACATATCCAAGTACTGCTTGAACACATGATTCATCAAATCCATAAAAGCTGCAGGGGCATTGGTAAGACCAAATGACATAACTAAAAATTTGAAGTGACCATACCGAGTACGGAAAGCTATCTTTGAAATGTCACAGTCTCTAACCCTGAGCTGATGATAGCCTGATCTGAGGTCTATCTTGGAGAAGTAACTGGCACCCTGAAGTTGGTCGAATAGATCATCAATCCTAGGAAGATGATATCTATTATTGATCGTGACCTTTTTGAGTTGACGATAATCAATACACATCCTGAGAGAATAATCTTTCTTGTGCACGAATAATACTGGCGCACCCCATGGCGAAATGCTGGGTCTGATGAATCCCTTATCTAAGAGATCCTTCAACTGATCTTTCAGTTCCTTGAGTTCTGCTGGTGCCATTCTGTATAGCGGAATAGAAATAGGTTGAGTATCCAGAAGAAGGTCTATGTGGAAGTCTATTTCCCTTTCGGGAGGAATGCCTGGAAGATCTTCGGGAAAGACATTTGAGTATTCATTAACAACAGGGATTGTTTCGAGGCTGGGATATTTAGAATTAGAATCTTTAACAAGCACAAGATGATATACACACCCCTTAGAAATCATTTTTCTTTCCCGAAGGTAAGAAACAAGTTGACCCCTAAAAGCTGAAATGCTACCCTTCTACTCTAGGGCCTGTATGATCTAACATCTCAGACTTTCACTATTTGTACCAATCATGAGCAACATCCTATAAATGGTACACGGCTAACTCGGCACTCTCAATAGAAGTAACACCCATGATGTCAATGACCTTATGGACTTGGTTAATAAACTCCTGAGGGTCCTCATCAGACTTGGACCCATGAAAAGATGGAGGGTTCATCTGGGTGAAGTCCCAAACCCTAGCTACTTTGGGATTGGCCAATGGATTGGCCGGAATAAATGGTGGCCATTCAGTATATGCAGCCATGGACTGAGCAAGTGTGGTAAATGTGGCTCTAAACTCCGCATAAGAAACATTTTCGCCCAGAGGATCTTCGGGCTGAGGAGCTGGCTGGTTTCTTCTCTTTGGGGCCATGTCTGGAATAAGAGAAGAATGGATTAGACTAAGAGTTTAACTTGTGATTATGCTCACTAGCATGACATGAATAATGAAGAAAGGAAACTGTTCCTAAAATATCTTATAGTCTCCTGCACATAAATGTGGTGCACAACACACCTATGTACATGACTCTACTAGATGCGGCTTTCAGACTTCCTAGGACTCTATTGAACCTTAGTCTCTGATACCAAGTTTGTATTACCCCAATTCACTGAACTGAAATGCTACACGGTGCTCATGACCCCGAGGGACCACAAGCTAACCCATGACTGATATCTGTACCTGTATACTGCAAATCATGATATAATAATACAGAATACATAGAACTGTAAGGCCATAAGGTTCAACTAGATAAAACTATGTGAGTGAAAATATCCAAAACAACTCAATCAGAACATAAATCTAAAGATAAACCTGAAAGCCTCTAAACTATCTGAATAAGGAATTGAAGGAATATATCTGTAACTAACTCCGTAAAACTAAATTGAAGAAATAAATAAATGTATCAAATCATATTGTCCTCGAATTAATGAGGACTCAATGTGTCCCTGTGACTGGAATGCTACCGCTACTGCTGGGTTGGAGCTCGTGTCTCGAAACCTATGGTGTAACATTAAAAGAAAGCACCATAGCGCAAATGCGTCAGTACAACTGGAGTACTGAGTATATGAGGAAGGTAGGCTGAACATAAAGGGTTTCATGCATGAACAACACTAACTGACTAATATGAACGTGGGAGTGCAAACACACATATATAGAAACTGGGACCGTGTATACGTGATAGCATGACCTGTAAGCTAATACATGATTTACTGATAACTGTCATGAATGATACTAAAACTAATAACATGGATGACTGTATCTGACAGTCCTATATATACTAAAATCTGGAGAACGCCCTGAGTTCTTTTACTAGGACGATACTGTAACTGTGGGAAGTAGTGTTTAACTAACACGCCCCATGGATGTTGTTATGGCTAAGCTTGGGTCCAATCTCTGCTCCGACTGAAGGGGTGTCAATACCGTGCCACGGGTAAGGACAGCCTGTAAGTGACCCTTATCTAGCAGGTACTCAATGAGAATAGTGGAAACCCTAAACTGACGGGTTAAGCCATCTCATCAACCCTAATTTGATGGGTTAAGATATCTCAACCTACATGGGCTACGTAGTTCTGGAACACAAGGATGACTACTAAGAATCACACCCTGAACTGGTGGATGAGTTCCCATTCTTGGGTTCACTCGATGCTAACCTTTACTCCCATCTGAAGGTACTGGACATGAAGAACTGGCTGTGCATGACTTAATCTTACTGAATTCCGTTGACTGGCGGAATATTACTGATATCTGACAACTGACTAAGATCATGAGGTTTTCCTGAGTCACATGACTGACTAAAGTTTGTGGAATCATAGCTTGAGTTTGGATATCGTGAAACATGACATGGCTCTAGGCACAGAACTATAGTTTTCAGGTACAAGTACCCCCAACACTCGATGGAAGGAAATTGACACACATGACTGACTTGATCATAAGAGTAGAGTCCATAATTTATAATATCATAAGTAAGGATCTCATACTAAGCATGGTTATCAACAATGTATTGCATGGAAAGGATTTCATATCATATGGAAGTACTTGCACAATCTTAATATCATGTTCATTGCATAATCATATTGGCAACACATACCAATAGCATGGAAGTTTATGTGGATTGCATGGTTATCATACATCTTGTTCATAAGTAGGATTTGCAAGCAAAGATAGCATAATCTCATAATAATAGTTCATGAGTATTCCAACAACATTTATAAGGCACATTATCAACATAGAAGTCATTGGAACGGAAGGGCATATCATGAATCCTTCACGTAGTCACAATTTAGTTATATTGCATGATTTCTAGTTTCATAGGCATTTTAACAAACACCTTACATGCGCATCTTTAGCATAGGTGAAATCATCAAATTATACATCATGAACAACCAAATTTACATGTTTCTAACTCATATGATATCATGAATTCACAAAAACATATAAAGATTCCTTCTTGAGAATCACCCAATATCAACAACATGATCATCAACACCCACCAATATAGAAATCATACTTTATAATGAAAAAGAGGATTTTTGATCTTTATGGATGAAAGAGATCCATAAATCAACACAACACATACCTTAGAAGGAAATATTCTTGATGATTGACGGAGGAATTTCCTTGAAATCGGATCTTCAAGCTTAATTATGCACCCTTAGTTGTTTTTCTCTTTTAGTCATCTTGGATGATGAGATTTGAGATGATATAGGGTTGTAATATGTTTAGAAGCTATATATTTCATAGGGTTAAGTTTAGGGACGTGTAAGGAGTGTTAAAAAACTTAATTACCTTTAAAATAACTCAAAACAGAGTGTTTTTGGGACCTAGAATTCACTTAGGTGGCGCCCAAGTGATTGGCTAAGCTAGGTTAGGTGGCGCCTAACCAATCACCTATGCTTGGGTTGGGCGATGCCTAACCAATCGCCTATGCTTACTGTCTCTCATAAAAATGGGCATAACTTTTCGCTCGGGTATTGGATTAAGGCAAAATTGGTATCGTTGGAAAGCTAATTCGATTCTCCATTGGTGGGTCTAAATCAGCCAAACTACCACATTAACATCGAGTTATACTCATTCAAATATGACTCTTGCAAAATCAAACACTAAAACTTGATGGATTCAAAAACTCTTAGCTTGTATTACCTTAAGTGACTCATATGAACATGCTTAATGCATCATAAGCTATCCTATCACTAGGATATTCATTGTAAGTCATGTACTCAAGTATGAATCATAGGATACAATATTTCATACGTAGGAATACTTATTCACTTCCTAGATTAAAAACATGCGAGGTATTACACTTTAACTATTATGTTGCCCTGTTTCAGATTAATAAACTCCAAAACCTTAGCTTCCCTCAACTGCAGTGGGAAGAACCTATCAAGGAAAGTAGTAGTAAATTCCTCCCATTCTACGGTCCTTGCATTAGTGCCCCTATCCACTTTCCACTGCTTAAACCATGTGTGAGCCACATCCTATAACTGATATACGGCTAACTCAACACTCTCACTGGAAGTCACCCCCATAATATCTATGACTTTCTGCACCTGATCAAATAATTCTTATGGGTCCTCTTCAGGCTTAGACTAGATAAATAATGGAGGATTCATTCGGGTGAAGTCCTAAATTCTAGCTACAACATTATTAACCACTAGGTTGTCCTGGATGGTAGCTGGACGTTTATTCTGGGATACCATCGAATGAGCTAGAGTGGTGAAAGCTTCTCTAAATTCTGCATGGGAAATATACTCATAAAAGGGATTTGGTTGGACGGGCGGAGCTGCTGGTTGGTTTCCTATTCTTTTACTTTAGTTCTTTTTGGAGGCATATTCTGTAAACAAAGGAAACATTAGAATAGACAGAGAGTTTAATTTGAGCTTATTCTCACTCATACAAAATGAATACTAAAAAAAGGGAACTTATTCCTAAAACGCCTCATAGCCTCTTGTCTATAAGTGTGGCGTGCTACACACCCATGCACAAGACTCTACTAGACATAAATTTCAAACTCCCTAGGACTCTATTGAACTTTAGGCTCTTATACAAAGTTTGTAACACCCCGATTCTATACCCCAAATATCACACGGTTCTCATAATTCCGAAGGACCACAAGCTAACTCATGACTGGTACTTACTGTAATAACTGAGTAATAATATTGTAATAATACAGAAATTAGACTGGGAATGCCATAAGGTTTATAAATAAGTAAAATACTAATAAATAAATACTAAAAAATGAACATCTATCTAAAATAATCTAGTTCGAAAGCCTCTAACTGTCTGAAAATGGAGTTGATGGGACAAGTCCCCAACTAACTCCAACTACTGAAATATACTGAAATACTGAAATGATAACTTTATCCTCAAACTACTATGACTCACCACTAAGTCTACTGCTGACAAGCTGGGATGCTAAATACAATCAGGAGCCTGTGCATCTGAACCTATGATATAAGACATCATAGCGTAAAAGAAAGGTATGCGCCAGTACTTTGAATGTACTGGTATGCTAAGTGAGGTAAGGCTGAATGCATGGGTTCATATGCATGGACAATACTGGCTGACTAGCATGAGTATAACTGAATGAGAGTACATGTATATACAAAGCTACTGTATATTATGAAATACTATACATATAACTACGTATACTGTAACTGAGATCATATTAACACTGGGTACTGAGTTTTGATAACTATATGACTGATATCTGAGTTGATTGAGAACTGAATAACTGTTAGCTGAGTGACTATTTCTAACAGTCCTGATTCTGTAGAACTGATCTGAGTTCTATACTGAGCTGGGTGACTATTTCTAACAGTCCTGGTGCTGTAGAACTGGACTGAGTTCTATTCTGAGAGTAAAACTAAAACTATGAGAGGTAATGATCTAATCGACATGCCCCTCTCTAAACTGAATAGGGTCCAACCTGTATCCCCAATTGGAAAGATGTCAGTACCGTGCCATGGGTAAAGACAAGTTGTTGAGTCACCCTCATCTGGCAGGTGCTCTGAATGAGAATGGTCGTACCCTCCACTGGCAGGTAAGACACCTCATCAACCCTCAACTAGTAGGTTAATGTCTTAATCTACGCTGGCTAGGTTGTTCTAGAATGCAAGGACTACTTCTAAGGATTACAACCTCTGCTGGCAGGTGAGTCCCCATCCTTGGGTTCACTCAGTGTTGAATCCTACTCCCAGATGATTAGACACTGAAGTGATTGCTAAACTATACTAAGCTGGACTGAACTATTACTAATCATGCTAACTCTCTAAACTGGACTGAGTTCACTGAGTTCTGTTAACTGACTGAGTTCTGGTAACTGACTAAGTATTACTTTATGTGACATTAATGAAACTATACTGTAGCTACTTAAATTCTAAGTAAAAATCTAGATTTTGAGTATTGAATATCCCCAGGAATCAATAGCATTGAAAGTTAAACATAGCACAATCTTGAAAGCATGATAACTAGCTACTTTGTCACAATTCATCTATTGAGGCATTTTATCAAACACTTACATAGTATAAACTTTTGTACATGTTAATATGTTATGAGTTCTCTATTCAACCCATAGGAATATTTTATCAAACACGTGGAGACAATAATTTATGCACATAATAATAAACACGTAAGCATCATGATTACAATCCAAAATCACAATTTCGAGGGACTTTTAACATAAATCCACATGACTATACATAGGTCAATTACTTCACATAGATATTGTCATAAAACATGGATTAGAAACCCAAATAATATCATAATCATAAATACAATCAAATTCAACATAAAATTCATGAAAGCAATCATCTTGTATTTTAAAAAAGGTTCTTGAACTCTAAGGGTGGAAGGGAACCCTTGGATGAACACCTAACATACCTTGATTGTTAATTTTGTAGAGATTGGAGTGAGTTCTTGAGACTTGATTCTTAAATTTTATGAAGCTAAGGCTTGTTCTTAAGAGGATTTTCTGAAACAAAAAAATGAGAAATTATGGTATTTGGGGATTTAATCTCATGTTATGGACCTATTAGGTGTAGGAAAAATGACCCATTTTCCCTTAGAAATGTTGAACAAAACTACAGAATTTACTCGGACCAGACTGGCCAAGGCGTCGGGGGCTCTGGAGTGCCGCTCTAGGTAGGGAGTTGCGGTCTACATTGCAAGCTCCCCCCAGCATTGGACCTGGTAGGGCGCCGTAGGATAATTTCCTTGAGCCACTATTTTGGAGTTCTAAACACGCCCTTATGCTTGTCTGAAAATTCCTAAACTCACTCGAGATGTACTATTGACTTCGTCGATGATGAATCAACTTAAAAACTAACTTTCTGAGGCCGGGAAGGTAGTAAATAAATTCCTCAAAGTTTGAAGGCTTTAGAAATGACTGGGTCGTAACACTTAGCTGAAATTTTCTAAGTCTGGGACCTCTTTTTGCATGCTTTAAAGGACTCAAATAATTAGGATTTTGCATGGTCTTACAAGAACATGAAGACCTAAAACATGAAATAATACTAGAGATAATTTTGACGCTTAGAGATAGCCTCAGGAATAGAGTTTTATAGGCAGTATTTATTATAGATATCTAAAATAATGACATACATGACATAATGTGCTTTGACTAGTCAGTAAGGGTGTTTCATGAGTTCATAAAGATGAACATACTGAGAATCATAGTTGCATGAGTCATAAGTGGTATGACATGGGACTGAAATTCATGGATTCATAGAGTATGGATAGGACTGCTGAGTGAGACTTTTGCTTCTCATGCTAGGAACAATGGAACTGAGAAATGCATAAATCTGCATAAAGTGCATGAGTAAGAAATATGATTATGGTGCTAATATGTAATACTGAGTACAGTGTCGTATTGACCAAAACATATTGAGGATTTTAAGATGGGAATAGGTCTATGCATTCCCTAACTCTATTTTAGAACTCTCTAAACTTACTACTTGAACTTAAAACCTGATTGGTTGTACCCTCTATTATCTCCCCCTTAAATTAGTGGTTTCTTTCTAAGCTTTTAGATATTCTCAATGAAGTCTAAACTAGAACACCTTATCCTACTCTAAGGATATGGGTACCTCTCTCTCTCTATATATATATATGGATACTAAGCACTCTCTATAGACTATATCAAATTATACAAAACCTAAGACGAGGCTCCCTTCTAAGATACTACTTCATAGCTAACTACTCTATATGGCGATCAAATAAACCTCAAACTTGCACCATCACAACTACTAGCAAGATAATTAATATAGATTCATGCATGTGCTAGGTCAACCTACTAGATCCATTCTATAAAACTAACACCATCATGACCACATAGTCATTATCTTTATATCATTTAGAAACCACAATTTGAACTTAGAGTCTAACATTAATCATAGAGAGTCACTCAACTTCTCTAATACTATACCATTCAACTACTAGATACGGGTCAAGAAACACTAGTCACCCAAAATTCATGATAATGTATAATTAACTTAATACAAACCTCCAATCTAACTTTAGTCCACATACACATTATTCTTTTATGGACTTACTAATCTCCCTTACCACTACATAATACACTATACTCCCATTCACTCATATGATACTATCTTAAAGTTTCAATATTTTAACAACTTTATAAATGCTATTCTTCTAGACTCATACTTCTAATATTGGGGTCATTCTACCATAGGATTTAGAGAAGGGCCTGAGAGCATATCATACTTTGGCTCAAATGCAAGACTTGCATGATTGAGAGTGGATGCTTTAAATAACTAGACTTAAATAAATTGATTGGCCCCTTTAAAGCTTGTGTGCAGTCGAATAGATACCTGTAGGTTCTTCTGGTTAATCCTGATTGGACGAAGTTACACTTGACTATTTTTCTTTCTTAAAAAATAATGCATAATTAGCAAAAACAGAGTTAATGTTTGAATTTGTATAGAGTTCTTAGAGAACAACTCTACGATACGAGCTAGGATATGAAAGAATGGAGACATTTATAGGAACCTAAGGATATTTGAACTCTGTGCAAGACATTTATACAATTCTGCAAGATTCTACTAGACACGACTTTATAGGAACCTAAGGAAATTTGAACTCTGTGCTCGGATACCAAGTTTATAACACCTCAAGATTACACCCTGGATGTAACACAATGCTTAGAACCACGAGTGATACCAAGCTAATCTATGGTATAGCATAATGTATGAGCACATGTATAAGAGCTAAACTTACTGAGTGAAAGCATAATCATGAGATAATCTATTTTAATACATTATTGTTAAAAATTAACACTAATTATACAAAACAAAATTTGAAACTAAATACAACAGCTCTGATTGGCTGTCTTTAAAGCCTCTACTAATACTGACTATCGATTGCCGGTATAAGACCCCCACTATCCCTAATTAATAAAAATAAAATACTAGAAAAAAAATTAACTTGAGTCCTCAAATAGGCAGAACTTATCACCTGCTGGCTGGAAGTAGCAATATGTCTAATCATGATTTTATGAGCTAAAAATAATGCCTACATTATTAAACAATATAGCCACACACATATATATATGGTCAGAATGATATAATATGTTAAGCATGGAGGGATGCACATATGAGGCATATGTAAAACGAAAGTAATAAATCATGAATAGAGTTGAAAACATATTGACAAATATAAATGGTTCACAATTTGTTCATGAATGACTGAAACATAGTAAAAACTGACATAATAATGAAATATGAATACTTGTGGACTAAATCAATTATACTAGTTTAAAAATTATGCATTAGACTTGGCTATTCTAATAAATATAGATAACTCACATAAAATATGAAGTAAAGTAGAAAGCATGATAAGAACTAGCATGATGTTGAAATATGAAACTTGTAGTGCAGTGAGCCATTATACACTTAGTTAAAATCTTATCTTTGTATAGGAGATTCTCTGAACCGATATAAACTATGTGATAAAATATGGAGTCCAATGTCTGACCATGTTGAGGAGGATTGATTTATACTTTACCATCAATATATAGAACAATGACTGGCATAAATTCACTAATGAGCCCAGTCAGGCAAGGAAGACACTCTTAACTGGCAAGGACTCCTTTAACCTACAGTGGCATATAGTTTTTAGGACTAGGATAGCTAAAACCTCGCCCACTCTATGCTAGATACTACACCCAAGGACATATTATTTGCTAATAATATATAAAATTCATTATGGGAAGAAGAATGAAACAAATTTTAAAGTAAACTGATGACGAAAGTCCTAACATACTGAAAACTAGTCATGCTACTTTACTATTTCATAGATCATTGATGACATATCTGGAAGTCATACCTTATAGGCATTAATGGCATACCCAATGTCGTACTAATCATAAATCATATACTTGAAAATCATTAGTTCATGATAAACTGAGATCATAAGGTAAAATTATGTCAAACTCATAAAGTTCATGGTAAATCTTAATTAGTAATGTAGTGTAGTTCCGGATAATTATTAATGGTAAAACTCAGAATTCTCATAACTTATATAAAAACATAGAAATTATATGAAAACTAGGTTTTCATGAACAAGCTTGAAATTTATACTTGTTCATTCTAAATCATGCTAAGTTATGCTGAATAATATTAAAAACATGAAAATTCTTGAAAATTCATATTCATATCATGCACTAGTTTGAAATTTGGGCTAAATCATGTCAAAGGAAAGAGCGTGCTTTCAATTTATACTTGAAATATTTAAATCATACTAAGGACATGTAATTCTAGCAAGTTTCAAAGGTTTAGTTTCAATTTATAGGGATTTCACAAACATTCTATCAAACTTTAAACAAGGATTTGAATACATGTAAATAAGAATGCAATTAAACCATGGAAGTTCATGAATACCATCAAGTACGCAAAAAAACTCATAAATAGACTATGAAAATTTGAATTGAAAGCTTGGGGTTAAACCTAAACACAAGGATACATATTTATGAAATTTAAAAACTTTAGTTAGGGCACACAAACGAAAGAATTATCCTTATTGAAGCCCCACATACCTGAACTTGATGGTCTGTTAAAGGACAGCTTGAATTGGAGCCTTAGAACTTGAATTTCTTGAAGGAAAACCTATCATGACCCAAGAACTAAGGTTCATAGTGGGAACTGTCGCGGCGTACCTTGACAAGTAAGCCTATCACCCAAACTAATACACAAAGAAGAAAAGACAGAAATACTGCTAAGGCAAGGCTTCTAGTTAAAAGCTGAACCAAACAAGTATGATAAATACGGAAGGGATAGAATCAATAATGCAGCTATAACTCCCAAAAATCTAGTGTCAATAGTATAATAACTACTAATACAACCATTAGTCGAATACATTAGAAATACCCAGATAGGGTCAACATTTGTCTTCGAATAAAAATAAAGACATAACTACTATAGAAAGGTAGAGGTAAACTCCAGATGCATAAATGTCCAATCGCTACTATGAGTAAATATGAAGGTGCTTGAAATCAATCAATCTGAGGTGCACTCGAGCTAAGACCTGTACCGAAATGGCGCAGTAGGCATGAGTATGGTCCACTTGAAATTAGTAAGTATCATAGGCCGACCAAGAAAAGTTGTTAATAAAGCATACAAATATACGCTAAGGGCACGTCACCTACAATCATAAAATATCCCACAACAGTAGCCCACACAACTTGTACTAATAGTTCTACAATATGCACACATAATAATAAAATAACACACACCTGATAGGGATACAAATTCACACAAAATATAATATAAAGGGATAATGAAAAAGGAGAATATATAATCAAGATCAGCAAGAACAAATAAAAGAAGAAAAAATAATTAGACATTAACAAGTCAAGATATAGAACAAGTCGATGTTGATGAGTCAATATAGCAACACAACCACAACAAAAATAGAATAAAGCAAGTGTAATATATATGATGATGATAATGATGATGAGTATGATGATGATGTTGATAAAGATGCATGAGGTTAGCGCACAGCCTTGAGTTGGCACACAGCCTAAGGGTTGGTACCTAGCCTCCATATTTCTAGTATTTTTAGTATTTCAATATTTTCGAAGCTCATACATAACATAAGATACAAATCAAGTAGACATACATGACAACAAGTAAATATAAAGCAATAAAACAAATAAGTGAAATGATGCAATGTTCAAAACCATACAAAATGAGTATTTCCACAACCAATCTACATGGTGTATTTTTCACAACCAATCCAAATGATATATTTCCACTACCAACCACAATGTTACTCTTCCACAACCACGTGAGCCAACATCTACTCACTATTTTCACTATCCATGAATTTTTCACATGATTTATATGCCTACAAAGTATGAATATATATATCACAATATGCCAAAGGCTCCACAATAGACATTTCTAACATCAAAATACAATTATTCACATGTATTTCAGGATATCAACATCACATAAGACCCCGCACGATCACACATATCACAAGATATCTCAGACTCAGCAATTACATCACATTTAGGCCCCCCAAAAGGCACAACATGTAGAAATCCATATTTCATGATCACTTTCCACCACTAAAATGCATTTTGTACCAATATTTACAACCCAACGAAGTTTAAAAGAGTTAAGCCACGACGTACCTCAAATGCCAGAACTGGTCTGAAACACTTTAACCATAAAGCCCTACTTCTCAATAAAAGTCCCAAAATCAACTAAAACTAAAAAATATAGAATTTATTCATCAAAACAAATCTAATGATACCCAGATTGACCACTTTTGTTTCAGGGCCAAAATGAATGCCCAAAATAGATTTTCAAAAAAGAAGAGAAAAATCATAACTTTACTTGATAAATATGTTCACCATATTTTTAGGAAGCTAAAGATGAAAACTCAAGTCAAATTGAATATAAAAATGAGGTTCAAATTGAAGAAAAATTATTTTTGAGTTTTATTGGATAAAATTTTTAACATTTCTGTTAAAATCAAGAATATAAGTTGTTTTGAAGGTTAAATTGATGAAAAACTAGTAATTATAAGATCAAAATATTGTCCAAGTGATAAAGAGAGAAATTGGGTTCAAAATCAAGAGCTGAGATTTTCAGGGTCATCTTGAGAAATCAATTAAGAATTAGAGTAAGAAAGGATGAAATGTCACCTTAAATCCATAATAGAACCAAGAAATTATAATTTCTTGTATTTTTCTGGCATAAACTAAGTCCCAATACATGAGTATTTGTATATAAATTTTTTGAAACATTCATTAATTTTTAGTTTAGAGTCCTCCATTGCGTAGAAAATTCAATTAGCTTTCCAAAGATATAAAATTCAGCCAAATCCAATAACCGGGTAAGAAGTTATGGTGATTTGAAGTTTTAGTCATTAAACACTATCATTTTGACCCTTTGCGCATCGCAGAACCAGTATAAATAACAATTGTCAGTTTCCAGTGTGGTACCATGATGTTGGCGCATTACACCAAGGACCCAGTTCATGTTTGATAATTTTTAGTGAGCCTCAGCGGTTATGGCGGGCCGCGGAGATGGCCAAAATGGCATTCCAGTGAAGGACCATGATATTACTGGATCGTTCCATCCTCCAGTTTTGGTGGAATAGTGGCGCGTCGCACCAAGGCCAAAAAAATTAGGATCTTCAGTTTTCAGCTTGTGTTTTTAAATTTGTTTAGAAGTATTTGTGTCTTTTTACTAAGCCCTAAACTCATCCTAAACACAAAATTTAACCCCTAATAAACCTTAAAACTCATCATTATTAAATTTCTCTCAAATTAAAGATCCCCTTTTCAAAAACAAGAAACCCTAGCTCTCAAATTCAAGGCCAAATCTCAAGAACTCACCATCAATCCTTCCAAATTTATTAACTCAAGTATGTTAGATATTCATCCATGGGTTCCTTTCAGCAATGGTGTTCAAGTATCCTATTTAACTTACAAATTTGAGATCTTTTCAAGTTATTTGATTTTAAATTATGATTTCACCCATGAATCTCCATAAACTATGATTTTATACCATGTTTCAATGAAATTATTGTTGTTATTCAATTCTCTATGTTTTAATGTTATCATCCCTTGAATTAAATCATGATTTAGTATTATTCATCTTGAATTCATGCTTTTATTAAAAGTTCCATGACATTCCTATGATTTGATCAAACCATGAACTCTAAGTGTTTGATAAAATACTTACAAGAATGAGTATTTAATAAAGGTTTTTCATGCTAAGTCCTCTAAGTTAAATATTGTGTTGCTAAGTTTGCTTTTGAGTCCTGAGGGTATTAAATACCCAAAATTCATAGCTTTTAACTTAGTTTCATCTCAGTATCTTCAGAATAACATCAGATTACATTATGACCATTACAATAATAGTTAGTTAAACTCGGAATAATTAGTAACTTAGTGTTATTCTGTTGGGAGTAACATTTATCACCGAGTGAGTATAGGAAAGGTAGCTATCCCATTAGATAGGAAGAGCCGCTAGTAGTAGTCGGTAAACTGTAGAACTACGTAGCCAGCATAGGATGTGAGAAGTCACCCATTAGTTTAGCGTTGACTATCTCCAGGGGTCACCCATCGATTCAGGTTTGACACCCTTAGTCCTTTGGGATAGTATATAATTATAGTGGATCCGTACAGCCTATTTTAGTGCCTGGGGCATAGTATAAAAACCCTTCCAGCTGGGGTTACAGGTTGGACCCCGATTAGCTCAGATTGGGGTATATCAGTTAGATAATACCTCCCAAAGTCTCAGCCCCACTCCTAGTCAGAGTCTCAGTCCAATAATCAGACCAGTAATTTAGTCTTAGTGTTGTTTGACAAAAGTATACAGATATCAGTATTTCAATTTATAGATTTTACTCAGTTCATGTTTGTTCTTAGTCATGCATCCTCAGTAGCTACAGATTTTCACAAATCATTAGTACTTATAGACCTTTTTACATACATAGTATTTACAGATTTCACATATTTCCAGTATGTACAGATTTCATGCTTTCTATAAAGTAATCTATGTTTTACATCTATATTCAGATAATTTATTATTTTTGTTCATGAAACCATGCATATCAGCCTATCTCATTTAGCATACCAGTACATTCAAAGTAATGATTGCATATATTTTCTTGTGCTATGATGTATTATATCATAGGTTCTGACACCCAGTTCCTAGACCACGCTCAGACATTTCAGAAATTTCAGTAGTAGTAGTGGTGAGTCCTTATATTTAGAGGATGGAGTATTTCTATTTTAAGTTTTTAGTCTATTAGTTAGTTGAAGTTAGTTGGGGCATATCCCATCAACTCCCAGTCATTCAGTTTAGAGGCTTTCAGACATTCGAATCAGTTATTCCATATACATACTTTAGTTGACACTACAGTTAGTTATTCAGTTTATTTGGATTCCAGTGTTTTTATCATACTCAGATAACTATGTTCTTTAGATTCATAAATAAGTTTTAAAAACCTTATGGTATACAATTATTCTTCCATATTTATGATTATATTATTTAGTGGTCATAGCAAGTACCAGCTTATGGGTTAGATTGTGGTCCCTCAAGACTGTAAGCACCATGTAACACCCAGGATATACTCTTAGGGCATTACAAACTTTATATTAGAGCTTTATATTAAGAGGATAGAGTATATCTATTTTAAGTTTCCAGTCTATTAGTTAGTTGGAGTGTGGTGAGTCCTCATATTTAGAGGATGAAGTATTTCTATTTTATGTTTTCAGTCTATTAGTGAGTTGGTATTAATTGGGGCTTGTCCTATAAACTCTCAGCCATTCAGTTTAGAGGCTTTCAGATATTACAGTCAGTTATTCAATATACAAACTTTAGTTGACACTACAGTTAGTTATTCAGTTTATTCAGATTACAGTATTTTTACCAAACTCAGATAACTATGTTCTTCAGATTCATAATTTAGTTTTAAAAACCATATGGTATATCAGTTATTTTTTTGCATTTATGATTATATTATTCAGTGCTCACAGTAGGTACCAGCTCATGGGTTAGCTTGTGGTCCCTCAAGACTGTAAGCATCGTGTGATGCCCTGGGTGTACTCTTGAGGTATTACAAACTTTGTATCATAGTCTAAGGTTTTAAAGTGTGATAGAAAGTCTGAAAGCCGTGCCAAGTAGAGTCTTGTGCATAAGTGTGTAGTGCGCCACACTTATGGGCAAGAGGCTATAAGGCATTTAGGAAGAGTTTCTCTTTTTTCAGTATTCATGTTGTATGAGTGAGCATGAGCTCATGTTAAAATCTTTGTTTAATCTAATCATCCTCTGGACGAGCATGTCTCTCACGCAGAATTCAGAACTACATTCACCACTCTAGCGAATTTCATAGCAGCACAGAATGAATGACCAGCTTCTATTCTGGCCAACCCAGTGGCTAATACTGCAGCAACCATAATTTGGGACTTCACCCGGATGAATCCTCTTTCTTTCATGGGATCCAAGTCTAAAGAGAATCTACAGGATTTTTTAGATATGGTTTAAAAGGTAACGGATGCCATGGGGGTGACATCCAGTGAGAGTGCTGAGTTTGCTACATATCAGTTGCAAGATGTAGCCCATACATGGTTTAAATAGTGGAAGGTAGATAGGGGTATTAATCTAGGGCTTGTAAAGTTGGAAGAGTTTGCCATAACTTTCTTAGACCGATTCTTCCCATTGAAGTTGAGGTAGGCTAAGGTGTTAGAATTTATTAACTTGAGGCCGGGTAGCATGAGAATAAAGGAGTATTCCCTCAAGTTTACTCATTTAGCTAGATATGCTCCTCATGTAGTAATTGACAGCAGATCCAAGATGAGTAAGTTTATGTCTGGCGTATCTGATAGTGTGGTCAAGGAGTATAGGACCGCAATACTGATTAGGTAGAAGGACTTTTCTAGGTTGATGGTCCATGCTCAACAAATAGAGGAGCAGAAGATTAAGAAAATAGAGAGAGGGAAAAAAGGACTAAAATGGGTAGTTTTAATTTCAATCAGCTAAGGTCAGAAGGTGGTAATCATCCTCAGTTTTAATAGAGCTATTCAACCCCAGCACCCTCTTCAGCCAATACCGCAGTACCAAAATTCATAAATGATAATAGGGATAGAGCACTATGCTCTAAGTCCCCAAGGCAGTGTTAACATTGCTTGTATAAATCCTCTATGTCAAAAATCTGGCAGACACCATCCGGGTAAGTACAAAGTGGGTAGTATGTATGCTTTGGGTGCGGCAAGCTAGGTCATCGAATTCGGAAATGTCAGGTAGTTGCTCAGAAAGGTAGGGAGTTACACCAATAAGGCCAGTCCAACCAGTTGTTAATTTTGTCCGATCGCCTTACTCAGCAGGGTACCACTTCCAGTGTTGCCATTGGCTAGCATCAGAACAGATTGTGTGCTCTCCAGTCCCACCAAGATTAGTAAAATTGTCCTGACATAGTTACTGGTACATTTCAAGTCTTTCACTTAAATGTTTATTCTTTACTAGAACCTGGAGTTTCTCTTTCTTTTGTAACTCTAGTTGGTCCCAAAACTCTAGCAGAGTCTTTTTTAGTGTCTACCCCAGTAGGTGTTTACATTGTAGCCAGAAAGGTATACAGGAACTGTCTGGTCATAATATCTCAGAAATTTACCTCAGTTGATCTCGTAGAGTTAGAGATGATGGATTCTGAATGCCTTAGTTGCTTATAGAAATAAAATAGTTTATTTTCAGTTCCTAAATGAACCAATCCTTGAATGGAGAGGTAGTACTACAACATTTAAGTGTCAGTTGATTTCATACCTTACAGTGAGAAAAATGATATCCAAAGGGTGTGTCTATCATTTTGCTAGGGTCGAAGACTCAAATTCAGAGTCTCCGACCCTTGAGTCAGTTTTAGTAGTCAGGGAATTTGTAGATGTGTTCCCTGAAGATATTCCCAGACTTTCTCTAGAAAGGGAAATCGACTTCAGAATAGACATTCTCCCAACCACTTAGCCCATATCTATTCTTCTATAATGAATAGATCCAGCTAAACTCAAAGAATTGAAAGTATAGTTAAAGGATCTCCTGGATAAGGGATTCATTAGACCGATCATCTCCCCATGGGGAACTCTTGTTCTATTCGTGCATAAGAATGATGGTTCTCTCAGAATGTGGATAGACTACCGTCAGTTGAACAAAGTCACAGTCAAGAATAAATATCCACTTCATAGAATATATGACTTGTTTGACCAACTTCAGGGTGCCAGCTACTTTTCAAAGATTAACCTCAGATCAGGCTATCATCAGCTCAGGGTCAGGGAATATGATATTCCAAAAATAGCTTTCCAAACCCGATATAATTATTTTGAGTTTATAGTCATGTCCTTTGGTCTCACGAATGCGCTAGTAGCCTTCATGGACTTGATGAATCTAGTGTTCAAGAAGTACTTGGACATGTTCATCACGGTCTTCATTGATGACATCCTTGTTACTACCGTACCAAAAGTAATCATGCAGACCATCTCAGAAAAGTGTTATAAACTCTTAGAGCTCACCAGTTGTTCGCTAAATTCAGTAAGTGTGAATTATAGCTAAGAATAGTAGCTTTCCTTGGCCATATTATTTCTGGTGATGGCATTAGGGTTGATCGTAAAAAAACCGAGACGGTGAGAAACTGGCCTAAACCCATTTCTCCGCCAGATATCAGGAGTTTCATGGGTTTAGCTGTCTGTTACCATTGGTTTTTTAAAAGGTTTTCTTCTATTGCATCCCCCATGTCCAGATTGACTCTGAAAAAAGTCTAGTTTCAGTGGTTTTAGTCTTGCGAGAAGAGTTTTCAGGAGTTAAAGACTTGGCTCACCTCAGCCCTAGTATTGAATCTACCAGATGTTGTAGATAGGTTTGTGGTGTACTGTGATACATCCATAGTAGGTTTAGGTTGTGTCCTCATATAGAGAGATAAGATTGTAGCCTATGTCTCCAGACAACTTAAACTACATGAGAAGAATTACCCTACTCATGATTTTGAGCTAGCAGCTGTATGATTTTCCTTACAGATTAGGAGGCATTAGTTGTATGGTGTGCATGTAGATGTGTTCACAGATCACAAAATCCTTTAGTATGTGTTCTCTTAGAAGGACTTAAATTTGCCTCAGAGGAGATGGTTAGAGATATTGAAAGATTATGACATGATTGTTCTGTATCATCCGGGCAAGGACAATGTAGTGGCTGATGCTCTCAGTAGAATGTCTATGGGTAGTGTTTCTCGTTTTGAGGATGGTAAGAAGAAGTTAGCTCAGGAAGTTCATCAGTTTGCCCGACTAAGTGTCTGCTTAGTCGACTTAGCAGAGGGTAGTGTGTGGGTGCAGAGTACCATTGAATCATCTTTAGTTTTCAAGATAAAGGAAAAGCAGGATAGAGATTCCAGTCTAGTTAAGTTGAAAGAATCAGTTAGAGATTAGAAAGTGGAGGTTTTCTCCCAAGGGGGAGATTTGTTCTTTGCGTTGTCAGGGTAGATTATGTGTGCCTGATGTAGAAGATTTGAGACAATGAATTCTTGAATAAGCGCATGATGCGCGTTAATCTATTCATCTAGGGGCCACTAAGATGTACCGTGATTTGTGGTAGATCTATTGGTAATGTGGGATGAAGAGGGATATTGCAGAGTTTGTAGCTAAGTTCTCTACATGCCAGGAAGTTAAGATTAAGCACCAAAAGCCTAGTGGGTCCATGAAGGAGTTCAATATTCCCACGTGGAAATAGGAAGAAGTGAACATTGACTTTATGACAGGATTTCCTTATACTCATCATTAGCATGATTCTATTTGGGTTATCATAGATAGGATGAACAAATCAGCTCATTTCATACCAATCCATACCTCTTATTCAGCCCAGGACTATGTCAAACTCTATATCAAGGAGTTGGTAAGGTTGCACGGTGTTCCCTTATCTATCATCTCAGATAGAGGTACGCAATTTACCTCTCACTTCTAAAAAGCATTCCAAAAGGGTCTTGGTATCCAAGTTCATCTCAGTACAACCTTTCACCCTCAGACAGACGGTGAAGTAGAAAGGACCATTCAGACTCTTGAAGATATCCTGAGAGCATTCGTAGTTGATTTTAAAGGAGGTTGGGATGACCACTTGACTTTAATTGAATTCAAATATAATAACAATTCAGTTACGCATCTATGCATCTGATATGCATGTCTATTATGAGAATTCAGCATCAAATATGCATGTTTAGTGTGAGAACTCAGAGTATCAGTGGTTCCAGTTTCATAGTCATGTTTCAGATGCTCCTATTCCTTGAGAATGTTTAGTCGATCAGTATTCTTAACCTATCAACCGAAATTTGAGGATGAATGTTTCCAAGAGGGAGATATTTTAAGACCCTGCAAAATTCTCTCATAGTCTGAGCATTAGAGCCTATTCAGCAAAGTGTTAATCTAACCCTAAAAGGTTGAGAAGTGTCTTCCAAAGTGAGAAGTATCTTAAACCATGTAGAATTTCCCTAATATTGACTTTTTTTCATCTAGAGAATTAAATAAGCTTTTTGTTGATACCAAATTTTCCCAAATCTGACACTCAGGCAAAGAGTTAGAGCTATTTTAGTTAGACCATGTACCACCTTGCACTTTAGCACATCGCGGAGCCAGCCAAAATGGCAATCATCAAAATCCAGTGGCTTCCACAATTATGGCACATCGCGCCAAGGCTTAATTTTAGAGTTGTCAATTTTCAGTTCACCAATGCGATTCTACCGCGTTGTGGTGCCTTTCCAGTTCACAACCAAGGTGGTATCATGATTTCCACCGTGTCGCTCCATCAAGCAGTTTCCTGATTGTCCAATTTCCAGTAAGCTGACGCGATTATGGCACATTGCGCCAGTATGTAAAATCGAGATTTTTTAGTCAAATTCTAGGGGAGAAAAGGGTCAGTTTGCTACCCCTATATATACTCCTCAACATGGGATTTGGGCTCATTTTTAACCTAAAAATACTAGTTTTCTCTCAAAGTTGTTGAAGAACAAGACCTAGGGTTTCTACAAAATCAAAACCCTTCCTTCTTCTTTAAGAGAAATTAAGAAATCAAGAATCTCTCCAAGAGTTTTCATGAAAGAGTTTCTCTAAGGTATACAGGTGTTGATTCTTGGGTCCCTTTCATCCAAGAAGCTCAAGAACCCTTTTCTAAATTTCAAAGATTTTATGTTTATGAGTTTTCATAATTCATGTGAGTTTCAATTGATGTCTGCTATTATTGAGTTGTGATTCGTGCTTGTTTACAAGGTTTTCAAGCGTTAACCCTAGTATGTGAAATTACTGTGATATTCATGATAAACCTCTTTAAGTTGTTTGTTAGATGATGTGTTCATGTCAATTAAGTATAGAAATGGTTGAATAAGAAAAGCATGCTCCCCATATGTTTGATAAAATGCTTATATGAAGGAATTAGAGCCATTCTTGCATGTTGATTAGAAATCCCCAATTGTGTGCAAGCCCATGCATGCCAAGTGTTTGTTAAAAAGCCTTAGTGAATGAATTGTGACATGATAGCATGAAATTCCCCAATTATGTGCTCTTTGATACATGCTAAGACTTTAATACATGCTAAGTGTTTGATGAAGATCTTGTTGAATGGAATATAAGCCAATAGTATGTCTCCCTACACTATCACATGTTTATGATTCCTAAATGCTTGAAGAGATGTTGTAATGATTGTGATGGTGAATGAATGTCCATGGTCTTGATAATTTAAGAATTGTTATGCTTTACTTTATGTTATCGAGTTTTGGGGTATTTAAACCCGTCAAATTAGCTACAGTGTAGAGCCCATGTTAATTTCCTCGATAATCTCAGTCAAGCTATGATTCTCTAAACTCAATGAGTTATAGAACTCTGTACTCTTAGACAGACATAGAACTTATGTAATCTCAGTAATTTTCGTAGTCTCAGTATCGCTAGTAATCTACCCTCAGTTCTGTACTCAGCTCAGATCTAGTAGTATTCAAGTTTTCAGTTCTGACCTCTATAGTAACCGAGTAATCTATTCAAAGATCAATGTCGTTCAGTCAGATAACGAGATTCAGTAGTATTCCATCAGATACGAAACCAATTGAATTCAGTTTAACACAGTCAGACCATTCGAGAAATATGATCAGTATTAGATTTAGCTTAGTTTGTTTTTATTTAAGAATAAGTTCAGAGTCTTTTAATTGGGAGTAGGAGCTAGAACCGAGCAAGGGCAGGAATGGTGGCTCCCCGTTAGAGAGGTAGAGTCCTTAGGAGCAATCCCTGAACTCCAGAACTCGTAGCCAGTGCAGGATGAAGGAGTCTCCCGCCAGGGAAGGTTGGTCACCCATCAGCTAGGCTTGACTATTATATTGCCTTAGGTTTGACTTCCTGCTAGGGTCACCCGTCAGATAGGCTTGACAAGAGAGATCTTTACCCATGGCACGGTATTGACACCCTTCTAGCTGGAGTTACAATTTAGACCCCACCAGTTGATATTTGAGGCATGTCGATTAAGTGGCTACTTCCCACAGTTGTAGTTTTAGTATCAATCTTTAAAAATCAGGACTGTTAGATATAGTCATCTATCTTGTTGAGGAACTTAGATAGTTCTATTGATTCATGGACCACCCGTCAGATAGGCTTGGTCCCATATAAATTTATTCAGTATCACATCTAGAGATCACCCATTAGATAGGCTTGGTCTTAGTCTCAAATTTAGTTGAGTAATCTCATTGTCAGATCCCGAGATCACCCATCAGATAGGCTTGATCTCAGTCTCAGATTTAGTTGAGTAATCTTATTTTCAGATCTTGAGATCACCTGTTAAATAGGCTTGATCTTAGTCTCAGATTTGATTGAGTAATCTCATTATCAGATCCCGAGATCACCCATCAGATAGGCTTGATCTCAGTGTCAGATTCTGTTGAGTAATATCATTATCAGATCCCAAGATCACCCTCAGATAGGCTTGATCTCAATCTCAGATTCGGTTGAGTAATCTCATTATCCGATCTCGAGATCACCAATTAGATAGGATTGATCTCATTGTTAACTTCAATTGAGTATTCTTGTTATCAGATCTAGAGATCACCCATCAGATAGGCTTGATCTCAATCTCAGATTTAGTTGAGTATTCTTGTTGCCAGATTCGGACATGATCATTTCTAATCATTAATAGTAGATTTTGGAATCATCCATTAGAGAGGTTTGATCTCCGATGCAGTCAGTCGAGAGTAGAAACCTCAGAATTCAGTCAATCATATGAGTAGATTTAGTTAATCAGTTTTAGTATCATCAGTTTTCGAGATCACTCGCTAGATAAGACTGATCTTAACTCCAGTACTCAGTTGTCAGTATCAGATTATTCAGTGTTCAGTATCTCAGACATTAGTACTGAGTTCAAATAACATTAAAGTAGTATCCGAGTTCCATTATTTTGAGTCACGATGATTTCATTTATGATTTGTGCATTCATGCATATGTTCTTATTCAGTACTCTCATGATTATTCAGTTAAGTAATGTTTATGCATAAGCCCTTGTATTTAGACTTACCTCATCTTCATACTCGGTACATTCCTGTACTGACGCATTTACACTATGGTATTTTATTCGTCACCATAGGTTCAGAGACATAAGATCCAAAGTACCCTTAACAGCTCAGTCCTAGTCAGTAGCAGTAGATGTATCAGTGTGTCCACTTCAGTTGAGGATGATCCATATTTTATATCATATCACACTTAGTTTATTTTTAGTAGACAGAGTTAGTTGGGGACATGTCCCATCAACTCCATAGTTCAGACTGTTTAGAGGCTTTTCGGACAGATGTATCAGTATTCAGTTTTTAATTTTAAGTATTTTTAGATGTTTTGAACCTTATGGCCAATTTCTATATTTATTATCTATATTATGTAGTGTTTAGGTACAGATATCTGTAGAGGGCTGGCTTGTAGTCCTTTGGGATCATGAGCAACATGTGATGGTCTGGTTTCAGAAAATTGGGTTGTTACAAACTTGGTATCAGAGCCTAAGGTTCAATAGTGTCCTAGGGAGTCTGAAAAACTGCATCTAACAGAATCTTGTGCATAGTTGTGTTGCACACCACATTTATGTACTAGAGTCTATAAGATGTTTTTAGGAGCGGTTTCCCTTCTTTCAGTATTTATGTCATGCGAGTGAGCATGAGCTCAAGTTGCTCCTCAGTCTAATCCATCTCTTTCTTCCATGTACAGAGTATGCCTCCTCGAAGAGATAATGCCCATAGGGTTGATGACCAGCCATTTTTTCCAATAGATCCTAAGAATTAGGGTATGTCACATTCAGAGTTTTGAGTAGCTTTTCAGGTGCTAGCCCAAGTTGTGACTAATGTTCAGGGTAATCGTTAGGCTTTGGCCCTACCTCAACAAGATGGGGATTTAGCTGTAGCTAAAATTAGAGATTTTATGAGAATGAGCCCGCCAGAATTCTTTAGGTTAGTAGCAGGTGAGGATCCACAGGTTTATCTGGAGGAGGTAGGGAAGATTACCCATATTATGCATGTTTCTGAGAAGGAGAGTGTAGAGTGAGCATCCTATAGGCTAAAGAATATTACTCATGATTGGGTAGTGATGTGGAAGAAGGGTAGATGGGAGGATGTAGCTCCCATGACTTGGAAAGAGTTTCAGCGTGCCTTCTTAGATAAGTTTTTCTCACTAGAGATAAGAGAGGATAAGGTAGAGGAGTTCATGAACCTAAGGAAAGACTCTATGACAGTGAAAGAGTATTGTATTAAGTTTAACTAGTTAGCTAAGTATGCCCCTGACTTGATAGCTGACCCTAGAGTGAGTATTAGTAAGTTTGTGACTGGTCTGTCTGGTCTGGTGTTGAAAGAGTGTAGAACCTTTATGCCTAATAGAGATATAGACTTTTCGAGGCTGATGATGCATGCACATCAAATTAAGGTAGATAAGATAAAAGAAAAAAAGTGGATTAGTGAGAGAGCCAGAACAGGTAGTCAAGGTTTCTCTCAGGCAGGGTCCCAGGGTGCTAGTCGTTCTCAGTATAGTCAAAGATTTTTAGTCCCAGATCTATCCTCAGCTAGTGTACCCACACGAAAGTTTGGGGATGTCATTTATGATGGGGCTCCAGGCTCCAAAGCCCTGAGTAGTGCTAATGGTGTTCGTAGCCATCCGCTTAGTAGAGAGTGGGGAAAGAGCCACCTAGGTGTGTGTAGAGATAGTAGTGATGTGTGCTTTGGGTGTGGTGAGCTAGGCCACAGTATATGAAAATATAGAGCGCTAGCTCAGAGGGGGTAGAGAGTTTCTTCAGTAGAGTGCCCCTTCCGATGAAAATAGTGGTCAGCGTCAGAATAGTCTTCATGCGCTTCAGACCCACCACGATCAGAAAAGGTTCACTGATATAGATTCGTGTATGTTATGAGTCCTTCCTCTTTATGATATGCATTGTTATATCCTTAGCTCCCATGTTGAGCATATATGTCAGCATGAGTCATGCCTTAGTTTTAGATCTCAGTCGGTCAATCACGACCCAGTTCATAGGTGCCCCCTGCACCACCCCAGTATTTTAGCAACTTGTTTGTAGAGGGACATAGAGTGCCAAGGGGGAGATACCCCATAATATTGTGATGCTCTCATGTTCTTAGACTCATTCATTTGCATGTTCAAACTCTTCTAATGAAGTTAAAGTCAGTTGTTATTGCACAGACATTCATTCTTTCGACAGTCAGTTCAGTCAAACATTCATGTATTAGATATGCATGTTCAGTAGAAAAAGTTCAGTTTTTCAATGTATTCAGTCATGCATTCATGAGAACAACTTAGTTACGCATCTATGAATTAGATATGCATGTCTATTATGAGAATTTAGCTTGTGAGTAGCTTCAGTCGAGTATTCCATGCATCAGATATGCATGTTCAGTATGAGAACTCAGAGTGTCAGTGGTTCCACTTGCATAGTCATGCTTCAGATGCTACCATTCCTTGAGTAAGTTCAGTGAATTAGTATTCTTAGCCTATCAAGTGATATTCGAGGATGAATGTTTCCAAGGGGAACTATTGTAAGACCTCACAAAATTCTCTCATAGTATGAGCCTTAGAGCATGTTCAGTGAAGTGTTAATCCGACCCTAAAAGGTTGAGAAGTATCTTCCCAAGTGAGAAGAATTTTAAACAATGTAGAATTTCCTTAATATCAACTTTTTTCATGTAGAGAATTGAATAAGCTTTTCATCGATACCAAATTTACCAAATTCCTTATGAAGTTAACGTCAGTTGTTATTGGATAGCCAGTAATGCTTTTGAGATTCAGTTTAGTCAGACATTTATGCATTAGATATGCACGTTCAGAAGAAAGAGTTTATTTTTTCAGTGAATTCATTCATGCATTCATGAGAAAAACTCAGTTGCGCATCTATCTATCATACATGCATGTCTATTATGAGAATTTAGCTTATGAGTAGCTTCAGTTGAGTATTCCATGCATCAGATATGCATGTTCAGCATGAGAACTCAGAGTATCAGTGGTTCCAATTGCATAGTCATGTTTCAGATGCTCTCATTCCTTGAGTAAGTTTAGTCGATCAGTATTCTTAGCCTATCAAGCGACATTTAAGGATAAATGTTTCCAATGAGGAGATATTGTAAGACCCCGTAAAATTCTCTCGTAGTCTGAGCATTAGAGTATGTTCAGTGAAGTGTTAATCCGGCCCTAAAAGGTTAAGAAATATCTTCCCAAGTTAGAAGTATTGTAAACCGTGTAGAATTTCCCTAATATTAACTTTTTGTCAAGTAAAGAATTAAATAAGCTTCCATCGATACCAAATTTGCCCAAATCCTTATGAAGTTAATGTCGGTTGTTATTGCATAGCTAGTCATGCTATCGAGACTCAGTTCAGTCAGACATTCATGCATTAGATATGTATGTTAAGTAGAAAGTGTTCAGTTTTTCAGTGTATTCAGTCATGCATTCATAAGAACAGCTCAGTTACACATCTATACATCAAATATGCATGTCTATTATGAGAATTCAGCTTATGAGTAGCTTCAGTCGAGTATTTCATGCATCAGATTGCATGTTCAGTATGAGAGCTCTGAGTATCAGTGGTTCCAATTGCATAGTCAATTTTCAGATGCTCCCACTCCTTGCGTAAGTTCAGTCGATCAGTATTCTTAGACTATCAAGTGAAATTTGAGGACGAATGTTTCCAAGGGGGAGATATTGTAATACCCCATAAAATTCTCTCGTAGTCTGAGCCTTAGAGCATGTTCAGTGAATTTTTAATCTGACCCTAAAAGGTTGGGAAGTGTCTTCCCAAGTGAGAAGTATTTTAAATCATGTAGAATTTCCCTAATATCGACTTTTTGTCATGTAGAGAATTGAATAAGCTTTCTGTCGATACCAAATTTGCCCAAATCATTATGAAGTTAACATCAGTTGTTATTGCATAGCTAATCATGCTTTCGAGAGTCAGTTCAGTCAGACATTCATGCATTAGATATAAAAGTTCATTAGAAAGAGTTTAGTTTTTCATTGTATTTAGTCATGCATTCATGAGAACAACTAAGTTATGCATCGATGCGTCAGATATGCATGTCTACTATGAGAATTCTGCTTATGACTAGCTTTAGTCAAGTATTCCATGCATCAGATATGCATGTTTAGTATGAGCACTCAGAGTATCAGTGGTTCCAAATACATAGTCATGTTTCAAATGCTCCCGTTCCTTGAGTAAATTAAGTCGATCAGTATTCTTTGCCTATCAAGCGACATTCCCGGATGAATGTTTCCAAGGGGGAGATATTGTAAAACCCTGCAAAATTTTCTCGTAGTCTGAACCTTTGAGCGTGTTCAGCGAAGTGTTAATCCAGCCCTAAAAGGTTGAGAAGTGTCTTCCCAAGTGAGATGTATTTTAAACCATGTAGATTTTTCCTTTGGCACTAGAACACAAATCTGGTAGACATGGTGAAAATTAGTTAAGTGTTTTTGTTTTATGAGTTGTAATAAAAAAGTGTATTTTACGAACTCACTAAAGAACTTTATTCTCCTATGCAGATTAGTGGCTTTCTACCATGCTTGTCTGGATTCCCCTTCAGATTAGTGGCTCTCTACCATACCGATTTTGATATATCTTCCTTCTTTGAATCACTGGTTAGTATTCAACTATTTCTTTATCATTACACTTTTATAAAAAAGAATTTAGTATGAAGATAAAATAAAATACTTTTTTGATTAATAAGAATCAATTAACATAACAAATCTATTAGCAAACTGCCCAACATGATAAGAACAGAAGATAACTAAAAAGCTTATTTAATAAATACTCCAAATGAATTACGAAAACCTCTTTGTACACAATATTTGTGACTTCATTTTTTATTTTTCCATCATCATTGTAGGTCAAAATCTTTAATCCTTTCCTACTTGTCACCCGCAAAAGAACAACATACAAATGTCCATGGGTGAATATTATTTTTTTCAAAAATAACCCAACATGAGACAATGATTGAACTTGATTTTTATTGATTTTCATGGCAAATGAAATAACTACGGGAAATTGTCCTCATTGTAACTTAAAAGGTATTCTCATATCAGATGGTGTCAAACTCATTCTTGGGATAAATACTTTTTCACCTGCCATTTTGCCTGATAAAACTTTAGCTTTAATAACTCAATTTCCAAGTCTTATGATGACCAACCTTGTCTCATTACACAATACTGATGATTAATCTATGTTTTTCAATAATATTACTGCTACACCTACCTTCAATGTGATTGAGTGATTTGTAAATCAAGAACAGTTGATACTATGTAGGAATTTTTCTGTGTGCACATACTCCTATGCCGTAAAAAAATGATCAGGCATACAAACTATATAAACAATCAATTATGTCTTCTCAGGATTATGATTAAGTGATACCATAAATTCATTTATCGAGTCCATCATGTATAGAGTTGGAGCAAGAATTGCTCTTTGCTAGAGGTAATCTAAGTAACTACAGTGACTATAGAAATCAAGATATGTAGTGTTTACAATTGTTGATATTGGATCGACATAATCATTAATGAGAATATTTTTAGGGATTTGAATAGTCTCAATGCCATCAATGGAGCTTTCAATGTTTCCATCATTGAATTCTAAAATTCAATTGGCAAAGTTTTTTAACTCTTCCAAATATGTGCCTAACTGATTTTCTTACAATCTCATATTTCTTGTTAGCTTTAGGACTTGACAATGCCTCTATAAATTTAAAGAATTTAAAGTTTCATTAACAATATCTTGCCTATTTCCTTTTGTTGTGACTGGAAAAAAATTTCTGAAGTCACCACCTAGAACAATTGTTTCCCTTCAAAAGGTTTATCTAATCTTGAAGTGCTTTTAAACCTTAAGATATCCCAAAGAGTATGATGAAGATCTTTATAATAGTATCTATACATCTTTGGTGTCTCATCCAATATTATCAACTTTTTCTTGACAATCAAATTTTCTAGAAGACTACCTAGCTTTATATTGCATGCTGCATCTTCAGTTGGATTGAGAGAAATTGCAAACCACGAATGAGTTATTCGACCCCAGTAACAAAAAAGATACAATATCACTTAATGCAATAGTTAACACAATATCTCCTCTTGATCATATGTGAAAAGACAAAGTCATCTAAACAAAAGTCTTGCCAGTTTCTCAAAGACCATATAAGAAGAATAATCTACCTTTGTCTTCATTCACTGTGGTTATTACTTTTTCATACACTGACTTTTTGTTTAGCCATCAAATTCATTACTAATTATTGGTGTTCAACTGTAAGACCTCGCAAAATTATAAGATTAACTCAGTCCATTAAATCTTGAAAAGAGGTCTTAAACTTAGAAATTTTAGCTAAGTGTTTATACTTAGAAGTTTTTTAGCTTTCATAAATTGGAGATCCTATTTCAAGACTCTTATAACCTTAAAGTATCGATTATTAGGTTTATTCATGATCAGGAATGCTAGTAGGTCACTTCGGGTGAGTTTCAGATTTTTTGGACCTCGTTTGAACCATGTTCAGGTGACCAAACTAGTGGGTTGACGTGATATTGACGCGTTGACTCGCCCATCACGTTGACAGATAATTTCACCAGCTTTCAGTGCAATTCTAGTGAACCAATACTAACTTGATGCAATATGTTGGTCATCATGTTGATGCTATCGACATGGCACACCGGTCTACGCATCACTAGGCACGCTTTTAGTCATTAAAGCTTGTGTCCAGGGGGTATTTGGGTCATTTTTCCACCCATATTCAGCCCTAAAAACATGAGATTAAGTCATTCTTAGGGATAAAACACTCATTATTCTCAAAATTACCTAGGGCTTCTAATTCAAGATTCAAGATTCAAGAAATTCTCCACAACTTTCACAGAATTAACAACCAAGGTATGTTAGGTGTTCATCCAAGGGTTTCCTTCCACCCTTGGAGTTCAAAGACCTCTTTGAAAACTTCAAGTTTATTGAATTTCATGAATTACTTGTTACGCTTGAATGTATTCATGATTATGATGTTAATTGGATTTCTAATTCATGATTTATTACAAGATTTATGTAAATTTGTTGGACACGTATGTAGGATTATGTGAATTCATGTTAAAGCCCTTTAATTTATAAGTTGGGATTTGAAATCATGATGCCTATATGTTAATTAGCATTATGTGCAAAGATTATGTCCCCTAAGTGTTTGATAAATTGCTCATGTGAATTAAATGGGGAAATCATGACATGCTAGCACATGTGCAAGCTTATATCTTACAAGTTTTTGATAAAATATCTTTTTGAATGAGTTATGAATATTGTAATGCTTTTCAAGATCATGATATGCTTTACTTTGCATGTTATCGAGTCCTGGGGGTATCGAATACCTGACAATCTAGTTATTTACCTTGAATTAAAGTAGTTTAGAATAGTCTCTGTAATGTCACGTACAGTAGCAGTAAGTTAGTGCAGAACTTAGTATATCCAGTCAACAAATAAAACTCAAAACACTCAATTAGTTACAGTACATAGTAAACTCAGTTCAGTTTAGTCATTTAACATGATCAGTAACAGTTCTATGTAGCCTAGAAAATTTTAGAAATCTATACAATGTCTATTAAGTTGGGAGTAGGATTCAGCACCGAGTGAACCCAAGGATGGGGACTCACCTGACAGTAGAGGGTGTGATCCCTAGAAACAGTCCTTGCATTCCAAAACTACGTAGCCAGCATATCTTGAGACATCAACCTGCCAGTTGAGGGTTGATGAGGTATTCTACCAGCCAGTTCAGGGTACCAACATTTTCATTCAGAGCATCTACCGAAAAAGGGTGACTCAAGACTTGTCTTTATCCATGGAACGATACTAACACCCTTCCAGTTGAGGTTACAGGTTGGACCCTGATTAGTTCAAAGAGGGGCATGTCAGTTAGATTATTACCTCTCCTAGTTTCAGTTTTAGTTTCAGTCTTAGTATAGAACTCAATTCAGTACTACAGAATCAGGACTGTCATACAATCACCCAGCTCAGTATAGAACTCAATTCAATTTTACAGAATCAAGAATGTCATAAACAGTCACTTATCTATAAGTAATATAGTTATCAGCAAACTAATATATCAGTCATTTAGTTATCAAAACTCAATATCCAGTATTACTATGATCTCAAACACAACGTACGTAGATAGTTGCATAATATTGCATAAACAGTATTTCACTAGTTTCAGTTATACATGTACTCTCATTCAGTTGTATTCATTCTATTTGGTCATTTATTGTTCATGCATATGAACCCTTGCATATCAGTGTACCTCACTTAGCATACCAGTATATTCAAAGTACTGACACATACCTTTACTTTTGCACTATGATGTTTTATATCATAGGTTAAGATGCACGGGCTCCTGACCGAACTTAGCAGCCCAGACTATCAGCAGCAGACCTAGTGGTGAGTCCTCATAGTTCTAGGAAAAAGTTATTATATCATTTCATTATTTCAGTATTCAGTTTATTTCAGTAGTCGGTCATCAACTGCATAGTGAGACAGATAGAGGCTTTCAGACTAGACTTTCAGACAATATTTAGTTGTATAAATTATTATTATAGTTGGTATTCTTTATCAGTATTTTAGGTTTTGAACCTTATGGAATTTCAGACTATTTTTCCATATTTATTACAGTATTGTTACTCTATGCTTACAATAGATATCAGTCATGGGTTAACTTGTGGTCCTTCAGGATCGTAAGCAGCGTGTGGTGTCCAGGGTGCAGACTCGGGGTGTTACAAACTTTGAATCAGAGCTTAAGGTTCAAGAGAATCCTAGAAAGTCTTAAAGCCATATCTAGTAGAGTCTTATACATGGATGTGTAGCGCGCCACACTTATGGACATAAGACTATGAGGTGTTCTTAGGAAAAGTTTCTCTTATTTTAATATTCATATAGTATGAGTAAGCATGAGCTTAAGTTATACTCTCAATCTAATCCTTTTCTTACTTTTGTTTATAGAACATGCCTCCCAAAAATAATAATAGAAGGAGAACAGGAAATCATTCAGCACCTCCGCACGTTCAGGTAAATCCCTTAGATGAGCATGTCTCCCACTTAGAATTCAGACCAGTTTTCACCACTCTAGATCATTTTTTGGTAGCCATGAATGAATTACTAGCTGCCACTCTGGCCAATCCAATGGCCAACAGTGTTGTATCTAGAATTTGGGACTTCACCTAAATAAACCCTCCAACCTTTACCAGGTCTAAGTTAGATAAGGACCCATAAGAATTCCTTGATCAGGTGTAGAAAGTCAAAGATATTTTAGGGGTGATATCTAGTAAGAGTGTTGAGTTGGTTTCATATCATTTGCAGGATGTGGCTCACTCATGGTTAAACCATTGAAGGTAGAGAGGGCCGTGGATTTAGGACCCATAGAATGGGAGAAGTTTGCCACTATTTTTCTGGATAGGTTCTTCCCACTGGAGTTTATGAAAGTGAAGGTTTTAGAATTTATTAATATGAAGTATGGAAATATGCAAGTGAAAGAGTATTCTCTCAAGTTTACTCAGCTAGCTAGATATGCTCCTCATGTGGTAGTAGATAGAAAATCTAAGATGAGTATGTTTATATCTTGCATGTCTAACATTATGGTCAAAGAGTTTATAACTGTATTTATCATTAAGGATATAGACATATCCATGATCATAGTCCATGCTCAGCAGATAAAAGAGGATAAGAATAGGGAGAATGAGAGGGAGAGTAAGAGAGCTAGAATAAATAGCTTCAAATTTGCTCAGCCTAAGTCAGAAGGTGGAAATCCTTCTCTGTTCTACCCAAAATCCTAATTTCCAGCTCTATCCTCAGCCACTATTCCAGTGCCAAAATTCAGATATGGAAATAGAGATAAGGAACCAGGCCCTAAACCTCAGGGTATTGTTAGCAGTGCCCGAATAAACCTTCTTTGCCAGAAATATAGCCAAAACCACCAAGGTATCTATAGGGCTGGCAGTGATGTATGTTTTAGATGTGGAAAGCTAGACCATAAGGTCAGATATTGTCCTCAGTTAGGTTCTCAGGGTCAGTATAATTGTCCTTCTTCTCAGTCTGGTCTCCCAAATCAGCAGGGTGCCCCTTCCAGTGCCACCAATGGGTAGTACCCAAAAAGATTCTATGAACTTAAGTCCTAATAGGATCAAGAAAGTTTTTATGATGTGGTCATTGGTACATTACAATTTTATCATTTACACATTTATGCTTTGCTAGATCCAAGAGCTTCTTTGTCCTTTGTAACTCCTTATATAGCTATTGACTTTGCAGTTAGTCTCGAAATCCTAACAGAGCCCTTCGCAGTCTCTACCCCAGTGGATAAATCTATCATAGCCCGACAGGTATACAGGAACTGTGCAGTTATGGTATCTCAGAAAGTCACTTCAGTAGACTTAGTAGAATTGGAGATGACAGATTTTGATGTCATTCTCGACATGGATTGGCTTCATTCATACTATGCTTTAGTTGACTGTAGAAACTGAATTGTCCATTTTTTTTGTTTTCAAATGAACCTATCCTTGAATGACGAGGGTAGTACTTCAGTACTTAGGGGTCAACTTATTTCTTACTTTAGGGCGAGAAGAATGATATCTAAGGCATGTGTGTATTATCTCATTCGAGTTCAAGACTCTAGTTCAAATACTCTAATCTTGAGTCAATATTAGTAGCGTGTGTATTTCCTGATGTGTTTCTCAAAGATCTTCCTGGGGTGCCTCCCGAAAGGAAAATTAACTTTAGAATAGACATTTTTCCTAATACTCGGCCTATCTCTATTTCGCCATACAAAATGGCTCCAGTAGAACTCAAAAAATTTAAAAAATAGTTAAAGGATCTCCTAGATAAGGGATTCATCTGACCTAACGTATCCTCTTGAGGGGCACCAGTTTTATTCACGCATAAGAAAAATAGTTCTCTCAGGATATGTATAGACTATCGTCAGCTAAATAAATTCACGATCAAGAATAAGTATTCACTTTCACAAAATTGATGACTTTTTTGACCAACTTTAGGGTGCCAGTTAGTTATCTAAGATAGACATTAGATCAGGCTATCATCAGCTCAAGGTCAGAGAATGTAAAATTCTAAAAATAGCTTTCAGAACTCGGTATAGCCACTTCAAATTCTTAGTAATGTCATTTGGTCTAACCAATACTCCAACAACCTTCATGGTTTTGATGAACTACCTGTTCAAGCAGTACTTAAACATGTTTTTCATAGTCTCCATTGATGACATTTTTTTCTAATTTCGTAGTGAACATGAACATGCAGACAATCTTGGAATAGTGTTACAGACCCTCAGAGCCCATTACTTGTTTGCCAAATTCAGTAAGTGTGAATTATTGCTAAGGTCAGTAGCTTTCCTTGGCCATATAGTTTCTGGTGATGGGATTAGAGTGGGTACATAAATACTAAAGTAGTGAGAAACTAGCCCAGACCTATCTCTCCATCAGAGATCAGGAGTTTCTTAGGTTTGGATAGATATTACCGATGGTTTATCGAAGGATCCTCATCCTTTTCATCCCTCATGTCCAGATTGACTCAGAAAAAAGTTAAATTACAGTGGTCAAATTCTTATAAGAAGAGTTTTCAGGAGTTAAAGATTCAACTCACCTCAGCCCTAGTTTTGACTTTACCAGATGGTTTAGACGGGTTTGTGGTATATTATGATGCTTCCAAAGTAGATCACAAAAAACTGTAGTATGTATTTTCTTAAAAAGATTTGAATCTGCATCAGAGAAGGTTGTTAGAATTCTTGAAAGATTACAACATGAGCATCTTGTATCATCCGAGCAAGGCCAATATAGTGGCTCATACTCTCAGTAGGATGTCTATGCGTAGTGTTGCTCATGTTGTGGATAATAAGAAAAAGTTAGATCAAGAAATTCATCGCTTGTCCAACTAGGTGTTCGCTCAATCAATTCAACAGAGGGAAGTGTGTGCGTGTAGAATAGTTTAGAATCATCTCTAGTTTCTGAAGTAAAGGAAAAGCAGGACACAGATCCAAGTTTAGTTAAGATAAAATATTCAGTCAGAGGTCAGAAAGTAGAGGTTTTCTTCCAAGACGGAGATGGCATGTTGCATTGCCAGGGTTAGTTATGTTTGCTAGGTTTATATGACGTGAGGCATCGAATTCTTTAAAAAGCACATAGTGCATCCTACTCTATTTATCTAGGGTCTAATAAGATGTACCGTGATTTACGGGAGGTATATTGGTGAAGTGGGATAAAGAGACACATTGTAGAGTTTGTGGCTAAGTGCTCTACATATCAGTTGGTTAAGATTGAGCACCAAAAACCTAGTGGTTCCATGCAAGAGTTCAGTATTCGCAGGTGGAAGTTGGAGAAAGTGAAAATGGACTTTATGATAGGTTTGCCCTGTACTCGTCATCAGCATGATTATATTTGGGTCGTTATAGATAGGATTACCAAATCAGCTCATTTCTTACCAGTTTATACCTCTTATTCAGCTGAGGATTATGCCAAGCTCTATGTTAGATAGTTTTTCAGATGGCATGGAGTTCCATTGTCCATCATCTCAGATAGAGGTATGCAATTTACCTTTCACTTTTGGAAAGCCTTCCAAAATGGTCTTGGTACCTAAGTTCACCTTAATATAGCGTTCTACCCTCAGAAAGATGGTCAAGTAGAGAGGACCATTCAAACTTGGAAGATATGTTAAGAACGTGTGCCATTGAGTTTAAGGGGAATTGGGATGACCACTTGCCCTTGATTGAGTTTTCTTATAGCAACAGTTATCATTCCATCATTCAGATGTCTCTATTTGAAGCGTTTTATAGGACGAGATACATATCTCCCATTAGATGGTTTGAACTGGGTGAGGCTATAGTGGTAGGTCCTAACTTGGTATTTGAAACCTTGGAAAAGGTTTAGTTGATCAGGGAAAGGACTAGGAAAACTCAGAGATGATAGAAGTCGTATGTAGATGTGCGAAGGATGGATCTCGAGTTTGAGATTGGTGATTATGTATATTTAAAAAACATTCCTATGAAGGGAGTGAAGAGATTTAGAAAGAAGGGGAAACTCATTCCCCAATATGTTGGTCATTACAAAAATCTCAGTCAATTCGAAAAGGTAGCTTACGAGTTTTAGTTGACTTTAGACTTAGCTTCAGTACACCAAATGTTTCATGTCTCCTTGCTAAAGCAGTGCATAGGTGACCTAGCAGTTGTAGTCCCTGTAGAGTGTATAGATTTTCGCAACAACCTTTCTAATGAAGATATCCCAGTTAAATTCTTAATTATCAGGTTCGTATACTGAGGAATAAAAAAGTTCCGCTAGTCAAAGTTCTTTGGTGGAATCAGTCCATTAAGGGAGCTACTTGGGAAGTATAAAAAGATATGACGACCAAGTGTACTCACCTCTTCTCTGTAAACTCAGACTCATCTCAAGGTAATAATCTTCCTTAGATTTTCTCAGTTTATGTTCAGTTACAATTACAATTTGGTATTCATTACCATTGCATATTGTCTTCTCAATAGTTATGCATTCATGAATCAGTTCAACTATGTACTTATGCATCAAATATGCATGTCCAGTGTGTAAGCTCAGTATATAAGTGTTTCTCAGCTTAGTCAGTCTTATTCGAGACCAAATATTCCCAAGGGGGAGTTATTGTAAGACCCCGCAAAATTCTAAGCTTAACTCAGTCTGTTAAAGCCAAAAAAGAGGTCCCAGAATTAGAAATTTTAGCTAAATGTTTATACTAAAAGTATTTTAGCCTTTGTAAATTGGCGTTTCTATTTCATGACCCTTATGACCTTAAAGTATTGATTTTTAGGTTTATTCATGATCAGGAATGTCAGCAGGTCACTTCGGGTGAGTTTTGGATTTTTTGGACCTCGTTTGAACCATGTTCAGGGGACCAAAATAGTGGTTTGATGCAATTTTCACACATCGTGTCACCCATCGCGTTGATAGATAATTATTTCCAACTTTCAGTGCAATTCTAGTGAACCAATGTGAACTCGACGTGGAGCATTGGTCATCACATTGATGCCATCGATGCGGCATGTCGATTAGCGCGTCACTGGGCACACTATTAGTCATTAAAATCTTGCATCCAGAGGGGTATTTGGGTCATCTTTTCACCCGTATTCAGCCACAAAAACACGAGATTAAGTCATTCTTAGTTCTAAAATACTAATTATTCTAAAAATTACTCAAGAAACAAAACCCTAGAGCTTCCAATTGAAGATTCAAGCTTCAAGAAATTCTCCACAACTTTCAGAGAACTAACAACCAATGTATGTTAGGTGTTCATCCAAGGGTTTCCTTCCATCCTTGCAGTTCAAGGACCTCTCTTAAAACTTTAAATTTATTGAATTATTGAATTCCATGTTGGGTTTGAATGTATTCATGATTATGATGTTAATTGGGTTTCTAATTCATTATTTATTACAAAATTCATGTAAATTTATTAGACATGTGTGTAATATTATATGAATTCATGTTAAAACCCTTGAATTTATAATTTAGGATTGGAAATCATGATGCCTATATGTTGATTAGCATCATGTGCATAGATTATGTTCTCCAAATGTTTGATAAATTGCTCTTGTTGATTAAATGGGGAAATCATGACATACTAATATATGTACAAGCTTATATCTTATATGTGTTTGATAAAATATCTTTATGAATTAGTTATGAACATTGTAATGCTTTCCAAGATCATGCTATGCTTTATTTTGCTTGTTATCGAGTCTTGGGGGTATCTAATACCTGACAATCTAGTTGTTTACCTAGAATTACAGTAGTTCAAAATAATCTCAATAATGTCACATACAGTAGCATTCACTCAATACAAAACACAGTATATCTAGGTAACAAATAGAACTCAGAACACTCAATCAATTACATTACCCAGCGAACTCATTTGTAATGCCCCAAGTTTGTACCCAGACGCTACATGGTGCTCATAGTTCTGAAGGACCATAAGCTTACCCATAACTGGTACCTACTGCAATAACTGAATAATAATACTATAATATGCGGAAATTAGGCAAAAACTTGCTGTAAGGTTCAATACTGAATTAAAACAGAATAAGGTATAACAATACCAAGACTGAAACATTTTTCAAAAAGTACTCTAGTCTGGAAAGCCTCTAAACTATTTGAAATAAGGAGCTGATGGGACAATTCCTCAACTAACTCCGACTATTGAAATAAACTGAGCTACAAAAGTAATAATAATATCCTCGATCTATGAGGACTTATTACTAACTCTGACAGCTAAAAATCTGTAACTGCTAGGGATGATCAGGAGCCCATCCATCCGAACCTATATATAAAACATCATAGTGCAAGATAAAAGTATGCCTAAGTACTTTGAATATACTATTATGCTAAGTGAGGTGGGCTGAAATGCATGGGTTCATATGCATGAACAATACTGATTGAATGACATGAATGTAACTAAATGAGAGTACACGCATGAATATGTAAACTATAACTGAGATCGTGATAACACTGAATACTGAGTTTGAATATTGAATAACTAATATCTGAGTATACTGATACTGAATTACTAATAACTAAATTACTATATCTGATAGTCTTCATTTTGTGGAACTATACTGAGTTCTTTACTGAGTTGAGTGACTTTGTCTGATAGTTTTAAATCTGTAGAACTAAATTGAGTTTTATTTTGAGACTGGAACTAAAACTAAGACTATGGGTGGTAATCATCTAATCGACATGCCCCTTTATAAATAGATTAGGGTCAAACCTATAACCCTAGTTAGAAGGGTGTCAATATCATTCCACGAGTAAAGAAAAGATGTGAGTTAACCCTCTCTGACAAAAAGCTCTTTCGTCAACCCTCACTGGTAGGAAAAATTCGAATGAGATGTATCAACCCTCATAATATCTGGTAGGGAGATATCTTAACCTACGCTGGCTATGTAGTTCTGTAGTGCAGGGATTACTACTAAGGGTCAAACCCTCTGCTAGAAGGACTACTCCCATCCCTGGGTTAACTCGTTGAATCCTGCTCTTATCTGAATAGACACTGAACTGATTTTGCTAATTCATACTAGGCTAGACTGAACTGTTACTGAGTTTACTGAGTTCTGTTGACTGATAGAATACTACTAAATTCTATTGTCTGACTAAATTTACTGAGGTTTGAACTGAATACTAAACTAGATTGGACCGATACTAAGTCTACTGAGTTTTTCTTGAGTTCTGTAACTGACTGAGAGTACTACTGATAGTGACATGACTGATACTATCCCAAGAATGACCATGGCTCGAGGTAATTAGTTAAATTGTTGGGTATTAAATACCCCCAGGACACGATAGCATAAATTGTAAGACATGGCACAATCTTGAAAAATGATAAATAATCTACTTGATCATCATTCATTCATTGAGACATTCTAGCAAACACTTGCATGACATAAACTTGAATATATGGTAACATGATATAATTTCATTATTTACTTCTCATGAATAAATCATCAAACACTTGGAAAGCATTGTATATGCACATAGTAGTAATCAATACACGAGCATCACAATTTCAAGGTTTTAACATAAATTCACATGATATTACATACATAATAGTTGTTTCTACATAAATCTTGCACTTAATCATGGAATAGAAATCCAGTCAACATTATAATCATGAATACACTTGAAATTCAAATCATGGAAAGCATGAAATCAAGCTACTTGAAGTTTAAAAGAGATTTTTGGACTCCAAGGGTGGAAGGGACCCTTGGATGAACACTCAACATACCTTGGTTTCTAAATTCATGAAGATTAATGGTGGAATCTTGAGCCTTGAATTTGAAATTCAATCACCTAGGGTTTTTGTTCTATAATAATTTGTAAAATAATGAATGTATGTTCCCAATAGAAGGCTAAATTTCATATTTTTTGGGGCTGAAGGACGTAGGAAAAGACCAAAATATCCCTAAGGATGCAGCTTTTAATGACTAAAAAGTGAATTGTTGATGCGCAAACTGACGCACCATATTGGTTCACTGGAATGTGCACTAAGCTTAGGGAAAAAATATCTCTTGATGCAATGGACAATACGACACATCGAGATCGCGTCGACTCACTAATTTGGTTACCTGAACATGGTCTAAATGAGGTCCGAAAAGTCCAAAAACTTATCCGAGAACACCTACTAATATTATTGATCATGAATCAATCTAACGATTGATACTTTAAGGTCATAAGAGTCATGAAATAGAGTTTCCAACTTACGAAGTCCAGAATAATACTAAGTCTGAATACTTAGCTAGAATTTTGTAAGTTTGGGACCCCTTTAGCAAGCCTAAAAGATTGAGATGAGCTTAGGATTTTGCGGGGTATTTCATCAGTCAAGTTTTGTCAGTTAACATGATCAGTAACAATTCAGTATAGCCTAGAATAGTTTAGAAATTAGTTCAATGTCTATTCAGTTAGTAGTAGGATTCAGCACAGAATGAATTCAAGGATGGGGACTCACCTGCTAATAGAGGGTGTGATCCTTAAAGATGTCTTGGTGTTCTAGAACTACATAGCTAGTGTAGGTTGATACATCAACCTGCCAGTTGAGGGTTGATAAGCTGTTCTACCTACCAGTTGAGGGTACCATCATTCTTATTCAGAGCACCTGCCAGATGAGGGTGACTTAGCACTTTTCTTTACCCAGGACACGATACTGACACCCTTCCAGGTGGGTTTACAGGGTTGACCTTGATCAATTCAGAGAGGGGCATGTCATATAGATGATTACCTATCATAGTTTTGGTTTTAGTCTCAGTATAGAGCTCATTTCAGTTGTACAGAATCAGGACTGTCAGAAGTACTCACTCAACTATTAGTAATACAGATATTAGTAAATACAAATATCAGTCATTCATTTATCAAAACTTAATATCCATTATTAATATGATCTTAGACACATCATATGTAGATATGTGTACAGTATTGGATAACAGTGTTTCACCAGTTTCAGTTATACATGTACTCTCATTCAGTTGTATTCATGTTATTCAGTTAGTTACAATTCATGCATATGAACCCTTTCATATCAGCCTACCTCACTTAGAATACCAGTACATTCAAAGTACTGACGAATACCTTTTCTTTTGTGCTATAATTTTTTATATCATAGGTTCAGGCGCACGGGCTCCTGACCAATAATACCCCGCATTTTTGGGCTAGTCTTTGAACAATCGTTCCTACATGTATAAGCTATAATATAAATGATTCCCATATGAATATAAGTGTCATGATCCTTATCCTCATTTTTGATTTGTTTTTAAGGTGAAAATATCCATAAGGATCAGTTAGAACAAAGTTGAGCTTAGAGCCTTTGATTCATCCAACGGTTTGAATTCAATCCTACAAGGATATACTTTAAACGTGTATAACTTTTTATATACATAGTTTTCTACAGCTCATGACTCACAAAATTGTAGATAATTGAATTAGCTTTCTAATGATGCAATTTCGGTAAAATCTGATACCCGAGCATAAAGTTATGGAATTTTTCGTGTGAGGCAGTAAGCCAACACGATAGCAATGTAATGCATCGGCATGTGCATTATGGAACTATTTCACATGATAATTCAGTTTCTAAAGGGTCTAGGGGCACTTTGGTCACTTTCCTTCACCCAAATCCACCCATAACACTTAATTTCAGCCCCCAAAAGAAATATACACTAACTTATTCATCTTTTCTCTCAAAGAAAAAACCTAGCCTCCTCAAAAACACCAAGAACTTCATCAATTTTTCTTCAAGAAAAGAAAGAACTCAAGTTTCCTAATTCAAGAATGCTTTCAAGATTGTGTTTCTCCTTCAAGATTAAAGCTTTAAGGTATATGGCAGTTCATCCATTGGTCCTCTTTCACCCATGGAGCCCGAAAACTCTTTTCTTTTAATTAAAATATGAATATTCCATTACTATGGTATTTTGTATGATCAAGAAAGATTGAATTTCACGTTTTGATGATATTTTTAATTCAATTTAGCCCTTGTATGATTCCATGAAAGATTTTAAATTCCTCATGCTATGAATTTGAATTTCCCATGTTTTATTCAAGTAAATTCCCTGATAGATCCTAAATTCATGATGTTTAGTTATATTCCCATATTTTAAATTCATGCCTTCCACATGTTTGATGAAATTACCATATAATGTTGATTCAATTTCAAGATGAATCCCCAAGTTATGAATTTTGCCATGTAACTCTATTATCCCCTCATGTTTAAGACATTTTTAAGTTCAAGTTATGAACTTTACATGTTTTGATGAAGTACCCATGCCCTATTTCAAGAAAATTACTTGTGAATTCACTAATTCATGATTTTTGTTATGCAATCATGGTATGCTTCCATGTTTAAGATATTCTCATGTAAAAGTTAATGATCCCCGTGGGTTTGGAGAATTTTCCCATATTAAAGTATTAATCTCCACGTGCTTGATAGAATTCCCTTGTAAATTGAATAGGGTAATCATGATACGCTACTATGTGTTCTCATTCATGTACAAGTCGATAACCTCCAAGTGTTTGATAAAATGTCTCAGAGAATGAATTGTGAATAATTGACAATGGCTATGCTTTTCAAGATCATGCTATGCTTTACTTTCCATGCTATTGAGTCCTGGGGGTATTCAATACCCAAAAATCTAGATGTTCACCTAGAGAAA
>NC_061122.1:40076976-40125196 GCF_002878395.1 Capsicum annuum | reverse complement strand
AAGCTTAGTACTGTCTAGTTTTAGTCCCAACATCAGTTATACATTAATAATTACCTCAGAATCTGTGTGCTCTTTTATTTTTCAGAATACCATGACTTGAGCTTATTAGTTATAAGTTATTAGTTATTAGTGCATGCACCAGCTAGTATTTTAGTGTCATTTTGTTGGGAGTAGGATTTAGGACCGAGCAAGTGTAGGGATTGAAACTTCCTTATTAGATAGGTAGAGCAGTTAATAACAGTCCCTATACTCTAGAACTACGTAGCCAGAATAGGATTTGAGGAGTCACCCATCAGTTAAAGCTTGGCTACCTCCCAGAGGTCACCCTTCAATGTAGGCTTGACACCTTTAGTCCTTCAGCACAACATAGTACATCCGTATAGTGGATTCACACATCCAATATTAGTACCCGTGGCACGGTACTAACACCCTTCCAATTGGGGTTTTAGGTTAGACCCTGATTAGCTCAGATTGGGGCATATCGGTTAGATGAACACTCCCATAGTTTTCAATTTCAACTTTAGTCTCTGTATAGAACTTAGTTTAGTTTTACAGAATTAGTACAGTCAAAAGCAGTCACCCAATTATAAGTAACTCAGTTATCAGTAATCAAAACTATCATTTACTCAGTTATCAAAACTCAGTATTCAGTTTAAGTATGAGCTCAGTTATAGTCGAAGTTGCATTCTTAGTTATAGTCCCATTTACACCCTCAATTACTATCTTAGTTATCATTTTTATTATAGTTTCTATCACAGTCTCAATCCAATAATTAGATTAGTAACTCAGTTCAGCTTTAGGGTTGCTTAACCATAGTGTACAGTTATTAGTTATTCAGTTATTAGTATTTCAATACTTTAGATTACTAACTATTTCAAAATTATATTATATGCTTGGTCTTGCATTCTCAAATAATATAGTTTTTTTCACAAATTCATGCTCAGTTATCGCATGTTACTCAGTCAGTCCTTACCTCATATGAATAATACCCTACAGTTTTAGTCCCGTTATTCAAACTAAGTACAATTCAGTCTTATATGCGCAGTATTCAGTTATCAGATATTCAGTTAGTCAGATAAGTTAGTATGTTTATTTATTTGTGCTCAGTATGATTGTATATTCAGATCCTCAGTTTATCTCAGTCTCCATCACATAGTTTCAGACCCAGTATTCATACAGTATCTATGTCTTATCATGTTCCAGCTTCAGTTATACTTATATCATTAAAGCAAGTTTACAGAAACTAACTGTAGAGATTCACTATCTTATTAGAGAATGATTGTAACTTATGCTTTAAGATATTTCACTTTTTATTTTAATCCAACCTATTGGTGAGTCTACTTACACTTAGCATGTATGTTTTACGATTACGTATGAAATCAGTTTTTCTTATTGCATTCACCCCTACATACTCAGTACATTCTAGAAGTACTGATCTATATATATGTCTATGTTCTACATTATCTCATAATGTAGGTATCTGTTATAGCCTACACATTACGATCAAATAGTTGCAGATTCTAGCTAGCAGATAATGAGTTCTCCTACTTTAGGAACTCTAGATTGTTTTGGTTCATGTACAGTTCATTTATTTTCATATGTATTGTTTAGTGGTAGTTGGAGACATGTCCCAGCTATTTATAGTCAGTATATTAGAGGCTTCATAGATGTTAGTCGGAGTCAGTCATGTAATTTTAGTTTTATCTATTTTGGATTTTCATTATAATTATATTTTCACACAGCAGAACAAATATTTATTATGTTATAATTCAGTTGCTTAACGGTATGCCAGTTTATGGGATAGTTTAGGATCATTTGTCGTTACAATCTCGATATCAGAGAACAGAGTTAAAGTTTCCTAGGGTGTTTATAAAGACATATCTAGTAGAGTCTTGCAGAACGGTATAGAGACATCTGTACTTTTCTTTGAGAGGCTATAAGGTATATAAGAAATGTTTCCCTTCTTTCAAGTCTAACATCGTGCAGTAGAAGTATTACCTAAGAAATTTATGTAGATCCTTATCTTTCTCTATTTATTCTAACTCTGCCTTAGTTTTAAGGCAAAAGAAATAGTGAAACTTAAGTCCTTATAGACAGTGTTTCCTTAGCCAGTCCCCACTGATAGTTATGAGATTCTATGTTGGCTCAAAAATTATCCCATCAATGCCCTTATGTCCTAAATTTTGAAATATTTCTTTCACATTCATGAAAATTGTGCATTAAAACAAATTTAGATGTGCTTTTAGATCCCCTTTCATAATCCCTTTTATAGTATGCAATCTAGAGTTAAAATCATAAACCCAGAAGTTTAGCAGTAGTAGAGTTAGGATAGCATTATTCATATTGAGTAGATTATGTATTCATGGGATAGTTGTACAAAAGGTAAATCATAAGGCTTGAATAGTGCATGTAAGAATTCAAGTTTGTTGATTTGAAATTAAGTATAATGGTGTGGATATGAGTTAGGATATCTGATATTAATAATCTATAAAGAAGAAAAAGTAGATGATGTGTTTAATGAGTCAAGTATGTGTCGAAAAGGGTGTAAGTATGTGTGATAGAAGAAGTGACCCATTCAGGCTCTCAGATTCTAGTAGTAATGCTAGTATATGTTGAAAAGCAATAAAGGAGAACGATTCCCAACCTATTCTTATCTAAGTGCAAAGTTTTTTAGTCATCATGATATATACTCATGACTAATAAGTATAATCCCTCATCACAACTCATATTCATGCACTTTATAGAAAAACCATGTATGCTTTCAGTTTTTAGTATGAGGAGTTCCAGTTCACTTGGCAGTACAAATCACGTTCCATGAAATCATGAATTCCAAACTCAGGTGATGCAGCTCATGACTCATGTACCCATGCCCTATGGTATGTCCAGTTCCTGGTGCTCATGCTATACCTCTAATAATCAGCAAAATTCAGTTTATATCATGTATGTCCTCAGTTCAGACCTCTTTGATGAATTCATGTCATTGATACTTTATTCTTTAGGACTTAGTTGAGTTTCAAAGTTATTCTTTCATATTTCAGGTCCTCATGTTTTAATCTTTTAGTAACCTCTCCTTATGTCATGATTAGTTGAAATTCTATGTGTGTTTTTAGGATAGTGCATGAAAGTTTTAAGGGTAGAGGTTTATAGAAAAATGAGAAAGATGATTTTGTGGTTATTTGCCTACAAGTTCATGTGTGATAATGAAAATAGGGTTGAATGTCATGTTGGTGTACAAGTGGAATATACAGTTGAGTGTAAGATTTCAGTATAATTTAGTCCGTATAGCCAGCAATCTAGTCTAGCAGTCAGACAGACAAGTTCCTATGGTTTTCCATTTTATCTATTCATGAGGTAATTCACGTTTATACAAATTTTGAATTTAGATCAGGTTATGCATATGCATCAGCTTCAGATCCTAGATATTTATTCATGATTTAGTCCATAAGTTTTTTGTGAATCATATCAGTCTTTCCTTAGTATTTCAGCCAAGTCAGTATCATTCGGAGGACAAAGTATCCCAAGGGGGAGATGTATTATAATACCCCGAGTATTCATGTCCTAAACCTTTCATTTTTATTCACGAAATAGGATTCAGCTTGAAGTAATTGTTACTCATCAGTTGACTCTCTCGTTTCTATCCCATCCTTACAATCATTCTTATGTCATTACAAGTATTCCAGAAATCAGTTCAGTTTATGATATTCATTTTATGTATAATGTTTCAGAATCAATTATGCAATCATGTTCTAAGTCAGTCATATTCAGAATATGATATTAGTTACCCTCATACAGTACTCTCAGTCTAACCAGTCTCATTCAAGGATAAATATTCCCAAGGGGGAGTTAATGTAATACCCCAAATTTTTGGGCTAGTCATTGAACCGTCGTTCCTATGTGTATAGGCTATAATCTAATTGATTCCCATGTGAATATAAGTTTCATGCTCTTTATCTCATGTTTTATTTTCTTTTGAGGTGAAAAAGGTCCATAAGAATCACGTAGAACAAAGTTGAGCTTAGAGCCCTTGATTCGTCCAAAGTTTGGCATACGATCCTACAAGGGTCTACTTTAAACATGTATAACTTTATATATACATAGACTTTTGTATCTCAAGATCCAAAATATTGAAGATAACTGAATGAGCTTTCCAACGATACAAATTTTGCCAAAATCCGATACCTGAGCAAAAAGTTATGGCATTTTTTGTGTGAGGCAGTAAGCCAACGCGATAACGACGAGACTCGTCGGCATACGCATTACGGAACTATTTCACACGCTAATTCAGTTTCTAAAGGGTCTAGGGGCACTTTGGTCACTTCCCCTCACCCAAATCCATCCATAACACTTAATAGCAGTCCCTAAAAGAAATATACACTCAATTATTCATCTTTTCCCTCAAAGAAAAACCCTAGCCTCCTCAAGAACACCAAGAAATTCATCAGTTTTTCTTTAAGAAAAGCAAGAACTCAAGTTTCGTAATTCAAGAATGCTTTCAAGATTGTGTTTCTCCTTCGATATTAAAGCTTTAAGGTTTGTGGGAGTTCATCCATGGGTCCTCTTTCACCTATGGAGCCCAAAAACTCTTTTCTTTTAATTAAAGAACGAATCTTCCATTACAATGGTATTTTGTATGATCAAGAAAGATTGAATTTCATGTTTTCATGATGTTTTTAATTCAATTCAGCCCATGTATGATTTCATGAAAGATTTTAAATTCCTCATGCTATGAATTTGAATTTCCTATGCTTTATTCAAGTAAATTCCATGAAAGATCCAAAATTCATGATGTTTAGTAATATTCCCATGTTTTAAATTTATGTCTTCCACATGTTTAATGAAATTCCCATATCACGTTATTTCAATTTCAAGATGAATCCCCAAGTTATGAATTTTTCAATGTAACTCTATTATTCCCTCATGATTAAGACATTCTTGTGTTCAAGTTATGAACTTTACATGTTTTGATGAAATACCCATGTCCTATTTCAAGGGAATTATACATGAATTCCCCAATTCATGATTTTAGTTATGTAATCATGCTATCCTCCAATGTTAAAGATATTCCCATGTCCAGGTTCATGATCCCCATATGTTTGGCAAATTTCCCCATATTAAAGTATTAATCTCCATGTGCTTGATAGAATGCCCATGTGAATCGAATAGGGGAATTATAACACATTACCATGTGTTCTCATTCATGTACAATTCCATAACCTCCAAGTGTTTGATAAAATATCTCAGTGAATGAATTGTGAACAATTAACTATGGCTATACTTTTTAAGATCATACTATGCTTTACTTTCCATGATATTGAGTCCTGGGGGTATTCAATACCCAAAAATCTAGCTATTGTCCAAGAGCAACAATTGTTACAGAATAGTCTCGATAATGTCACGATCAGTAGTACTCAGTCATTTGTAGAACTCAGTGAACTCAGTCAATTTCAATCAGTCAACACGATCAGTAACAGTTAAGTAAAGCCAAGTACAATCCAGTTTCAGTCCCAACAGTAGTTATACAATAATAAGTACCTCAGAATCTGTGTGCACTCTTATTTTCAAAATACCATGACCCGAGCTTATCCATTATCAGTTACCAGTTATCAGTTATCAGTGCATGCACCAGCTAGTATTCTAGTGTCATTCTGTTGGTAGTAGGATTTAGCACCGAGTGAGTATTGGGATGGAAGCTTCCCTGTTAGATAGGCGGAGTCGTTAGTAGTAGTCCCTGTACTTCAGAACAACGTAGCCAACATAGTATTTAAGGATTCACCCGCCAATTCAGGCTTGACTACCTCTCAGGGGTCACCCGTGATACAAGCATAAAGATCACAAAAGAGTACAAGGCATTATTAAAGGTTCAAGCTTCAGAATTGACAAGTGATTGCAGGCCTTTTGGAGCATTTTAAAGCCTTGTTCAAGATAATCTAGGAGCAGAATCTTTATACTCAAGAGGCTCCTCTCACTAAGGGCATGATAGACTTTTACACTCCAAAGTAACACTCCATAGGCTCCCTTTCCTAAGCCCTCCTTAAGGGCATTTTTGTCATTTGGTTGTAATAAGTATAAATAGACCCTTTAGCTTGTATTTTCGTTAGACTTTGATTAAATTATTAACAGATACTATTTTGTAGCTTTGGTTCTTCCTCGTTGAGCGGTGAACCCAAAATTAGGCATCAATAATAGTGTGGATTTCACTTTTGTTGACTCATTGGCGGGAAAGGTTGGTGTTTAAGGTAGGTGACTGCCTTTGTGTTTACCTAAGAGTGGGGTGTTGTCTTCATTGGTGGTGTGTGTCTAGGTGTTTGAAACACACCTTGGTTCTATCTATTTTTTAAGATGTATGTCTCATTACCATTCTTTACTTTCAATGCAATTTTCTCTTCTTTTATGTTGAATCTGAGATATCTATGTGTGTTTTGAATCTTCTATTTCATCCTCTTTCTTCAATGTGTTATAATTTTGGATTTTTAGTGTTTGTTTGCTTCTTTTAGTGCCTGGTTTTTGTGCTTCAAGAGTTGTTCTTGTACCAACCTATCAGTGTAGGATTGACACCCTTAGTCTTTCGAGAAAACACAGTACATCAGTATAATGGATCCATATATCTAGTGTTAGTACCCATGGCACGGTACTAACACCTTTTTAACTGAGGTTACAGGTTCAACCCCGATTAGCTCAGATTGGGGCATGTCAGTTAGATGAAACACTCCCATAGTTTTAGTTTCAACTTCAGTCTCAGTATAGAACTAAGTTCAGTTCTATAGAATTAGGACTGTCAAAAATAGTCACCCAGTTATCAATAACTCAGTTATCAGTAATTGAAACTATTAGTTACTAATTATCAGAACTCAGTATTCAATTCTAGTATAAGCTCAGTTATAGTCCTAATTACAGTTTTAGTTACAGTCTTAGTTACAGTCCCAGTTATAGCCTTAGTTACAATATTAATTATCATCTTCGTTGCAGTCTCTATCATAGTCTCAATCTAGTAATTAGATCAGTAACTTAGTTCATCTTTAGGGTTGCTTGGCCATAGCGTACAATTATCAATTATTCAGTTATTAGTATATCATTACTTCAGATTACAAACTATTTTAGAATCATGTTATACCTTGCTCTTGTATTCTCAAATAATAAAATTTTTTTTCACGAAGTCATGCTTTGTTATCTCATGTTACTCAGTCAGTCCTTACCTTATATGCATAATACTATACAGTTTCAGTCTCGTTATTCAGAATAAGTACAGTTCAGTATTACATGCCTAGTATTCAGTTATCAGATATTCAATTAATCAGATAAGTTAGTATGTTTATGCATTCATGCTTAGTGTGATTGTATATTCAGATCCTCAGTTTATGTCAGTCTCCATCATGTAGTTTAAGACCCAGTATTCATACAGTATCAATCTCTTATCATATTCTATCTTCAATTATACTTATATCATTAAAGCAAGTTTACAGAAACTAATTGTAGAGATTCACCATCTTATCAAACAATGTTTTTCACTAATACTTTAAGATATTTAAGTTTTCAGTTTATTCTATCCTATTGGTGAGTCTACTTATACTTAGCATGCATGTCTTATGATTATGTATGAAATCAATTTTACTCATTGCATTCACCCCTGCATACTCAATACATTTTAGAAGTACTGATCCACATATATGTCTATGTGGTACATTGTCTCATAATGTAGGTATCAATTATAGCCTAAGCATGATGATCAAACAGTTGTAGATTCTAGCAAGTAGGTGATGAGTTCTCCTACTTCAAGAACTCTAGACAGTTTTTGTTCATGTACAGTTCATTTATTTTTATGTGCATTGATAAGTGGTAGTCGGAGGCATATCCCAGCTATCTATAGTATGTATAATATAGGCTTCATAGATGTCAGTCAGAGTCAGTCACGTAATTTTAGTTTCATCCTTTTGATTTATCAGATTGTAAAGCTTTATTAGTATTGTATATAATTTGGATTTTCAGTATGATTATATTTCTGCACAAGCAGAACAGCTATTTATTATGTTATAATTTAGTTGCTTAACAGTATGCTAGTTCATGGGTTAGCTTGGGATAACTTGTGGTTCCAAGCACCGTGTGATGACTAGGGGCAGTCTTTGGTCGTTACATGACCTAACTTAGAATCCCAAACTATCCGCAGCAGACCTTATGGTGAGTCCTCATAGATAGAGGACAAAGTTATCATATCATTTCATTATTTAAGTATTCAGTTTATTTCAGTAGTCGGAGTTATTTGGGAACTTGTCCCATCAACTCCATGTTCAGACAGATAGAGGATTTCAAAATAGACTTTCAAATAGTATTCAGTTATACAAATTATTATTATAGTTGGTATTCTTTATCAGTATTTTAGGTTTTGAACCTTATGGCATTTCAGCCCAATTTTCCACATTTATTACAGTATAATTACTCAGTGCTCATAGTAGATATTAGTCATGGTTTAGCTTGTGTTCCTTCAGGGTCGTAAGCACCATGTAGCGTCCGAGGTGCATACTCGGAGCGTTATATCAACAAACAAAGAACGCTTATTATAACACGATTCATCATGGATTAATATATTAGTATTATCCAATTGTTCTAGGTCTTGGCACAGTAGAAAAATCCTGAGAAAATTCTCCACAACCTTTCAAAAAATTTTCCAACCTTTGCAAGCAATAATTTCTCAATTCATCATCTATCATATCTTTTTCTGAAAGAACAAAAATATCACAAAATTTGAATAATAATATAAAATATCATATCAATATATATATATATATATATATATATATACGAAATGTTAGTTATTCTTAACTATAAGTTATACCTGGATTAGATAGCAACACTCTTTCTTCACAAAGGATATCATATGATAAAAAATTTCATGACAATTGGCAAACATATTCTGACCATGACATAGAATTAGACAATAACAATATTGCAAATAATTGTCTATGTTACGACCCGCGACTACCCCATAGTCGTAACAATGGTGGTTATAGTCACGAGTGGCCACAAGCTAACTTATGAGCTGGTACCTACTGTGAGCACTGAATAAATATGAATATAACACCTATGCATAAGACAAACCAAGAAGGAAATGAAAATCTAAATACTAAAATACCAAATCAATCATAAGACTAAAATATCTGATAAAAAATAAAAGTAATTGATTAGCTGTCTAATTAACTATCTAAACGTCTGAACGCCTCTAAACTGACTAAGGATTTGATGGGACAAACCTCAAACAAACTCTACAACAACAACAACAACAACAACAAGCACAGTTTATTCCCATAAAGTAAGGTCTGGGGAGGGTAAGATGTACGCAGTCCATACCACTATCTCCGAAGAAGTGAAGAGGTTGTGTTCGATAGACCCCCAGCTCAGAATCTTGAATAATACACCAAGATCGTAAAGGAACATATAACAGGAAAGGTTGGCATGCATACATAAGAAATAATAGAAATAAATATCAGCGAAGTACGAAATAAGAGAAATACGAGCAATACAAAATAAGAAATAAGAACTAGGACACCCACTTACCCACCCCACCCGAACTCACCTGGCTAAAGGCTCCTACTCATGGAACAGGCTTGGGGTTACTGTCCGGATACGCACTTGCGCTCCTAACACCCAGCCATAATCCATACACTCGCCCTAACCTTCTACCCTAATCCATGAACTCCATACCTTCCTGTCTAGGGTCATGTCCTCGATGAGCTACAGCTGCTCCATGTCATGTCTAATCACCTCTCTCCAGTATTTCTTTGGCCTACCTCTATTCCTCGTAAATCCATCTAAAACTAGTCTCTCACACCTCCGAACTGGGGCATCCGTGCCCCTCCTCATCACATGCCCAAACCATCTCAACCTTCCTTCTCACATCTTATCCTCTTCCGAAGCCACTCCTACATTTTCTCAAATAATCTTATTTGTAACTCTATCCCCTCTAGTAAGTCCACACACCCATCGCAACATTCTTATTTCTGCCACCTTCAGCCTTTGGATGTGGGAGTTCTTGACTGGCCAACACTCCGCTCCATACAGCATGGCCGGACGGACTACCACTCTGTAGAATTTTTCTTTAAGCTTAAGGGGGACCTTCTTATCACACAAAACTCTCGAAGAGAGCTTCCACTTCATCCATCCTTCTCTAATACGTTTAGAGATATCCTCATAAATCTCGCCGTTCCCCTAGATAATAGACCCAAGATACTTAAAACTATCCCTCTTACAAATAACCTGGGAATCTAAACTCTCCACCACTTCATCCTCCTGACTCACGTCACTAAACTTGCATTCCAAATGCTCCGTCTTGGACCTACTCAACTTGAACCCCTTCGATTCCAGGGTTTGCCTCCAAACCTCTAATTTCTCATTCACACACCCCCATGTCTCATTAATCAGCACTACATCTTCCACAAATAACATACACCAAGGCACCTCACCCTGAATACTCCATGTCAACACGTCCATCACCACCACAAAAAGGAAAGGGCTAAGAGTTGAACCCTGATGTAAACCTATCTCGACCGAAAAATGCCCTGATTCACCTTTTGCCATCCTCACCCGAGTTTTCCCTCTATCGTACATGTCCTTAATAGCTCTGATGTACGCTACCGGAACGCTTCTCACCTTTAAACATCTCCAAAAAACCTCCCTAGGGACTTTGTCATACGCCTTCTCTAACTCGATGAACACCATGTGGAAATCCCTCTTCTTTTCCCTATACTGATCTACCAATCTCCTCACTAGATGGATTGCCTCTGTTGTTAAGCAACCAGGCATAAAACCAAACTGATTCTCCGAAATGGACATTACTCTCTTTAATCTCTGCTCGACCACCCTCCCCTAAATCTTCATAGTGTGACTCAACAACTTAATACCCCTATAGTTGTTGCAACTCTGAACATCGCCCTTGTTTTTATATAACAAAATAATCATACTCCATCTCCAAGCCTCAGGTATTCTCACAGTCTTGAAAATGATGTTAAACAAATCCGTCAACTACCTTGAACCCGCCTCACCTGCAAACTTCCAAAAATCCACTGAAAACTCATATGGCCCTGTCGCCCTACCCCTTTGCATCCTACGAATCACCTCTGATACCTCCTCAACCTTAAAACGTCTACAGTAGCTAAAATTACGGCTCTTCTTCGAGCACTCCAGCTCCCCTAGCACAATGCCTCTGTCTCCCTCCTCGTTTAAAAGTCTATGAAAATACTCCTGCCATCTCTTCTTGATGTGAACATCCTACACCAAAACTCTTCCGTCCTCCCCCTTAATGCTCTTCACTTGATCGAGGTCCCAACCCCTCCCCTTCCTAGCCTTAGCAATCCTATACAACCTTTTCTCCCCACCCTTCTCCTCTAACCCTGTGTGCAAGCTCTCAAAAGTTGCTGTCTTAGCAGCCATAATAGCTAACTTAGCCTCTTTCCTTGTCACTTTGTAATCCTCCCAATTCACCCGCTTCTCCTCTTCATTTTTACTCTCGATCATCTTAACATATGCCTCCTTCTTAGTCTCTATTTTCTTTTTAAATTCTTCATTCCACCACCAGTCCCTCTTATATCGACTTACCCGACCACTCAATATACCCAATACCTCTCTTGCCGTCTCCTTGATGCAGCTGGCAGCCTTATCTCAGATACCATCTACGTCCCTCCTACACTCCTATGCCCCCATTCCTGCCACCCTCACCCTATCTCCAGTGCACTAACTGGCGTCAAACCACCCGACTTGATTCTAGGTTGACCCTCTCTGACCCTACTCTTCCTACTCCTCTTGATAAATAAGTCCATCACCAAAAGTCTGTGCTGAGTCGAAAGATGCTCACTCAGAATGACTTTACAGTCTTTACATAGAACTTTATACCCCTTCCTAAGTAGCATAAAGTCGAACTGAGTCTTGGCTAAAGCACTTCGGAAGGTAATCAGATGATCCTCCTTCTTCAGAAAGCTTGAGTTCACAACCACCAGACCAAAAGCCCTCGCAAAGTCCAACAGGGCAACTCCCTCACCATTTTTACCTCTAAAACCAAAACCTCTGTGCACATCACCATAACCTCCCGGACACACCCCAATGTGCCCGTTGAAGTCCTCCGCTATAACAATCTTCTCCGAGCTACGCACGCTTCTTACTACCTCATCCAAAGCGTCCCTAAATCATCCCTTCACCTCCTCATCCAAGCCTACCTGGGGCGCATAAACACTACAGACATTCAGTGTAAACCCCTCAACGACCAACTTAACCATCATTAGCCTATCACTGATCCTCTTAACCTCCACCACCTGCCCTCTAAGCTCCTTATCCACTAAGATGCCCACTCTATTTCAACACCTGTCACTACCTGAGTACCACAGCTTGTACCCATCCACATCCCTAGCCTTAGACCCTACCCACTTAGTCTCCTGCACACATGCAATACTAATCCTCCTCTTCTTGAGAATCATCACCAACTCAACGGACTTACCCTGAAGGTCCCAATATTCCAAGACCCTACCCTCAACCTATCATCTCTCGCTTCTCACCTCTCTCTCCCACCACTCACCGAACTATCTTGAACACCTAGACTTGAACCCACACCCACCTCTAGCCTCTCCTCTGCACCCTCTTCTAAAACAAGTCTCACCCCTAGCCCCCCTCAACCTACTCGGCCCCCTCGGACATGACCCTATTCCATTATCAACCACCTTAGCCACTACTCAATAAATGAAACACAAACAAAAGAAAACCAGCAGCAAATAGACAAGCAAACAAAGCAACAGTAGCAAAAGCAGTATAAAAGCAGCAGGCACGTAATAGAAAACGACAGGAAATTACAATACAATGAAACTATACCGTAAAGAGTGACTAAAATAATAGGTTTAGATGTTACCAAAGTTCTCCTGCATTGTTGGTTGTGGCAAACTTGTTGTCGAAAAGGTTGCCAGACTTGAGTCGCCAGAAAGAGTTCGTCAGGGCCTATCTGAAAAGTCACCGGTGTGTCTTGTTGCTATTACCGGTAGCTGGTCACTGGTTGTCATCGTCACCTACTGTTTTAGACCCATCTATGGCCGGAGCTGCAGCCTAAGCCATTGCCAGAGTCGAGATGGCAGAAAACCTAGATCCGCCATCGATAGCAGCAGCAAAGGTGGAAAACAAAACTCGAGAGAGAGATCGCTAGGGAGAGAGAGAACTGTGGAGGGAGATAACAAATGATATGGATTAGTCCTTACCTATGCTGGTGCATCAACGTCATCGCCAGCATTGAAGTCACCGATCAGTCCAAGTTACCATTTGAGATGAGATAAATGTTTAAGTGGAACAAATATGAGCTGATCAGATCTGAGATATGTATAGAGAGAGAGAAAAGGGAGAAAAGAAAAGCTAAAGAGATAGAGAAAACTGAACCACCCAACTAAAAAGAGATATAGAAAACTGAACCACCCAACTAACTCTGACTGACTGAACAAAATAAAGTACAAAAAAAACTAAATAAACATAACATGTCCTAGATAGATAAAAACTCACCACTATGATTGCTAGATTATGCTGAGTTGTCTAACTACGATTGGGAAACTGTGCATCTGAACCTATGTTATAAGACATCATAGAGCAAAGATGAGTATGCGGTCAATACTTTGAATATACTAGTATATGAGATGAGGTTAGGCTGATATACATGGGGTACTATGTATATGAAATAAGGACTAACTAAATAGCATGCGATAACTGAATATGAATGCATGAAAACTATAATATCTAAGAATGCAATACCAAGCATAAATCTGTCAACTAGAGTGTGTTTGAAATCTTAAAGACTGTAAACTATATAACTAAATAGCTAAAAGTATATACACTTGGTCAAGCAAACCTGAACTGAAAATACACTAAAATACTATACTGAGACTATAATAGGTATCATCGAACCAAAATGCCCTAATCTAAGCTAATTGGGGTCCAACATGTAACCCTAGTTGGAAGGATGTTTGTACCGTGCCATGGGCACTTACACTGGTTGTTTGGATCCACTAAACTGTTGTCCCAAAGGACTAATGAGTTAACCTCAACTGGCAGGTGCTCTAATAAGATATGTGTTACCCTTAACTGATAGGTAAACACTTTGTCAACCCTCAACTGGCAGGTAGACATCTCTAACCTATGCTGGATACGTTATTTTAGAACTCGGTAATTGCTACTAAGGGTCATACCTTATACTATCAGGTGAGCCCTCATCCTTGAGTTCAATCGATGTTAAATCCTACTCATAACTGAGTTAACACTGATACTGGAATAGACTAAACATTATTACATAACTGATAGTCCTCATCATGATTATAAACATGTAAGTATACTGATAAGATTCATGGATTAACTATCTAGGTACTTAAAAAGTTGAATACATGCAAATCACATAGCTATCGGGTGTTCATAACCCACCATCACTCAATGGAATTAACAATAATGCCATATAAAATCTTTAAAACCATAGAAGAAGATCGTTGTTCAAAACCCAATACTTAGGCATTTCATCAAACACGTGAGAGTCATGAACTTAAACATGGGAATGGGTAAAGCATGAGAGAATAACATGATTACAAGAATAAAATCATGACTTAGGGATTTAATGTGAATATTAAAACATTTAAAATATGTAAGGGCTCATCCTATTTGAAAAAAACTTATAAACAAAACTTGTAATTGAATTCACATGAGATTTATGGAGATATTTCAAATCAAACATGAAAAACTCATAATTTAAAACTAAAAAGGGATTCTTGGACTCCAGGGGTGAAAGAAATCCATGGATGAACACCACACATATCTCACTAGATGAATTCATAAAGAAAATTGGGAATTTCTTGAGGTTTGAAGCTTGATCCTTAATTCTTTTATAATGGGTTAGGGTTTGTTCTTGAGGTGAAAGATGATTTTCTGGAGAGATTTTGTGAATAAAAGGAAAAATAATGCTCCTTGGGGACATAAATTTCATGTTATGGATGAGTTAAAGTGAGGGGAATTGACCTAAATGCCCTTAAATAATGAGGAACAAAAGCTAGACAAAAAGTGGAGGAGGCGCCGCAGGCTCCAGACCAGCGGGCTAAGCCCCACACTGTGGGATCCAAAGCAGTGGGCTAAGCCCCACACCGTGGGCTCCAGTCTGGCTGGCTAAGCCCCGCGCCGTGGTCTTATCCCAGTCCCATAACTGATTTGCCTCTAAAAGCACACCCTTATGCTCGTCTGAATATTATAAAATTCATCCAAGATGTACTTTTAACTTCCCTGATCATGAATACTCAAAAATTGATGTTCCAAGGTTGGAAAGGTCAAAAATAAAAATATCAAAGTCTAGGGGCCTTTGAAAAGACTAAGTCCCGACACTTAGTGAAATCTCTAAGTGTAACACCCCACATTTTTAGTCTAGTCTTTGAACCATCATTCCTACATGTATAAGCTATAATCTAATGATTCCTATGAAAATATAAGTTACATGATCTTTATCCTCATGTTGGATTTTCTTTTAGGTGAAAAATGTACATAAGTATCACTTAGAACAAAGTTGAGTTTAGAGTCTTTGATTCATTCAAAGTTTGGTATTTGATTCTACAAGGGTCTATTTTAAACGTGTATAAATTTTTATATACATATAATTTTTCATCTCAAGATCCACCAAATTGTACATAATTGAATTAGCTTTCAAATGATACCAATTTATCCTAAATTCGATAGCTAAATGTAAAGTTACGGTATTTTCCATGTGAGGTAGCAAGCCGATGCGATGCATTGGCCTTCATGTTATGGAACTGTTTCATATGCCAATTTAGTTTATAAAGGGTCTAGGAATACTTTGGTCACTTTCCCTCAACCAAATCCACCCATATTACTTTATTTCAGCCCTCAAAAGCATTATACACATTCTTATTCATCTTTTTCTCTCCAAGATAACCCTAGCCCCCTCAAGAACATCAAGAACATCATCAAATTTTCTTCAAGACAATCAAGAAATTTAAGTTCTTAAGTTCAAGAATTATAAGAAAATCTTTCAAGAACATTCCCAAGAACATCAATTCAATTTATCTTCTTCAAGGAACAATCCTCAAGAACACATACGAATTCAAGTCAAACTTCTTCATCAATTTAAGCAATTAAGGTATGTGGGGTTTATGAACAAGTATCCTATTTCATCCTTTTTCCCAAAACAAGATTTTTACTACAAATTTACATGATTTTGAATGTCTATACATGAATTTTAAATTAGGGTTGATACCCATTATTGCTAATTGCAAGATTATGAGATTTTCAATTTTTTAGAAGTTGAATTGCATGTCTATTTTCATACATTCATGCCTATTGCAAAAATTTATAGATTTTGAGATGAATTATCATTCTTTTCATTATTAAGCATGAATATTACAATGTTTTGACATGAGTTTGATTTATGGGTTACTAATCCCAAGTTAATACGTTGATGTTTAAAGAAAGATGATGCTTTAAGCATCCTGTGATCAGTTTATTCACAGATTTTTAGTAAAGCTTTAATCTTTTTATCCTAAGTTAAGGAATCCACATGGTTTATATAGTTTGAAATTTAAAGAAAGAGAAGCATAATTGGTTTTCATTATAAACCCTTATTCTATTTTAAGGTGGATTTCCTTAAAGTTCTGAGCGATAAGTATCGGAGTAGTATTTAGCATCGAGTTAGGTATGATTCCAAGTTCTCATGCCCCAGAACTACGTGCCCCCATAGGTTTATGATTCTCCCATAGTGGGCTAAGATAGTGATCACTTATGTTAAGGTTTTATTTTGATGGCAAGGATAGAACAGCTCTCCCCAATATGGGTAAGAAGTGGGACTCCATGACAGCTCATATGACTTATGTCCGTTAGAAGTACCTCCAAAAGTTCCTAAATCATAAGACAGAATGACCGAAAAGCTTTTAGAAAAAAACTAAGTTTAAAGGCTCACAAATTTATTCATATTATGCGTTACAAAAAGATAATATTTACAGATTTCAACTTTCAGATTTCAGATTCAGAAGTGAGCTCTTTTTTTACACTTAGACAGTATGATTTACAGGCAGAATATTAGCACAGCTTTCAAAACTAAATGTTAAGAATCACTAGATTTATAAATTATGATTTGCTTCTTATTATTTTAGATTTTAGTTTTTAGATATTTCAGTTTATGTGAGTCATTTACATTTATCATGCAATATTTTACAAATTATGATGAATGATATTATGTTTTACTTATGCATCCACCCCCACATACTCAGTACATCCTCAAAGTGTTGATCCACATATATGTCTATGTGCTACATTGTCTAATAATATAGGTACAAGTTGCAGTATGTGCAGTTAGAATCAGATAGTCGCAGATTACAGCATGCAGATGATGAGTCCTCCTACTTTGGGGACTTTAGAATGATGTTATTTATGTACTGCACTTTCTTACTCATATTTATTGATTAGTGTTAGTTGGAGTCGTGTCCTAGCTATCTATAGTCAATATAGTAGAGGCTTTATAGACGTTAGTTAGAGTCAATCATGTAATTTCAGTCTCTCTTTTCAGACTTTCTCAGAATGTACAATTGTATCAATATTGTATTTTCACATATTCCATAATTATTATGTTTTTGCATAGTAAACTCAATCATTTTATACACATTTACTTAGTTTCTTAATAGTATGCCAGTTCATCGGTTAGCTTGGCATCACTTGTGGTCCTAAGCACTGTGTGATGTCTCGGGACCCATTTTTGCGGCGTTATACTAAGTCTTGGACCCCTTTAACATGCTATGGTAAGCTGAATTGAGCTAGGATCTTATGGGGTATAACAATCTAAGATATGATGGCATTCCCCAATCACTTTCTTCCTTTATGGCATCAACATAATCTTTGTCACCATTGCATATACCAAGTGCATAACATGCATTTCTGAAAGTGGTGTTGTCACGATTGTTGACTTTCTTAAGATACTTATTTATTTTCACACCTCTAATGACATTCAATAGTAATATTAGATAACATAACTCGCCATTTCCAAGCGGAATAAAGAAGATCCCCCGATAGAAAATGCAAAATTTTTCTTTTCTCCCATTTCTTTGAGTCTTTTTTACACATAAACTTAAGCAGAAATTCTATATAATTTAATTCTCTAGCTTTAGGGAATTCTTTATTTGCCTCAAACCAACTTATGAACAGTGATTCCCTTGCACTCAGGCTATTGGGGACATCAACAATTGGATCATTATTAGAAAATATAACATTTTGTTCATTTATAAGATAAAATACAAGTCTTTATACTTGAGGTTGCCTATATTGAATTGGAAATCCAAGTATTCTCTAAGTATCTTCCCTATATGATATATATCAATAATTATAATACATATTGATTACATCGATATTTGATGAATCCTCCTCATTCATACTTTGAGAAAAAGTAGTAGTGAGTGATCATTCTATTATTAACGTACTTAAATATGTACGTAATAAATCTAGATTCATTGTAGTATTTCATGTTGAAATAATCATGTAACGCTCCGAGGATACCCCCTGGATGTCACACGGTTCTTAAGACTATGAATAGCCCCAAGCTAATCCATGATATATACTCAGTACAGAACTCTCATAAATGTAAACTTAAAACATGAGCGAAAATTAAAGAAACGTATAACTGAGTTCAAATGGATGAATAATCTTAACCAAAATAATGTACTTGATAACTTTCAAATCTATGGAAAACTGGAAGAAACACTGTTTGAATATTCTTAACAAGCCTCTAACTAAAATTAAAGAGCCACTAGGACAAATTCTAGCCAACCCAAACTGAAAATTAAATAACTTAAATCATAACTATAATAATCTAGATCAAACCAAAGCTTGTCCTTCGAACTATGAGGACTTACCAACTATCTGAATTTAGGAAGTGGTTCCTGCAGTTAATCTTACAGCTGGGAATGAACACTAGAACCTAAATTATGAAATAATATAGCTACATAAATATATATTTGATCAGTGCTTCTAGAATGTACTGAGTATATGGGGTGAATGCAATAAGTAAAAACTGATTTATATCATAAGCTTAAAATATGAATGCTAAGTGTAAATGGACTCACCTTGATCATGAATAAACTAAAAGATAAAATAACATAAGCATAAATCATAAAACAACATCTGAACAAGGCATGTGAATCATTATACTTAGTTTATAAAATTTTTACTTTTGTGGGTAATTCTTATAACCAACATAAACCATTTGAGCTATCATGGAGTCTAATGTCTTACCCATGTTGAGAAGAGATATTCTACCCTTGCCATCAGAATAGAACCTTAACTTAGAGTGATCACTGAATTTGGCCCATTTAAGGTGAGGAGAAACTCTCTGGCAAGGTCCCTTAACCTACTGTGGGATGTAGTTTCTAGAAAATAGAATTTCTTAAATCCAAATTCCCCTCTCAATGCTAAATACTACTCCCAATATATATACTTGCATGCTCATACTTATAAAATTCACTTTGAAACTACATATGGTTTTATCAAGTGAAAACCAACTCTGTTTCTCTTGTTAAATCATGATCATAATGAAACTTGTGAATTTCATGTCTTATCTGAGATCATAAGATCAAAACAGAAACTTTCATCATGCTATAATGCTTTGTACTTGAACTGGTAAACTTGAACTTCTTGTAAACTGAGTAAATCATGTCGAATCATATATGCACTTTTCCACAAATGAAATTTTATGTTAAAATACTAAAAATGCATCACATAATATCAATCATGTGAAATATAACATGGGATAAATGTAATTCTTATGCTTAATGAACTTTAAATCACATAAAAACATCATAATTTCAAAGCATAAAAGTAGGTACAAACCCTAGTCATGAAATCCTTAAAAATTTATGTAAAAAATAACTTTGGGGCACAAGGATGAAATATCCTTTTCAAACTCCATATACCTAGACTTACTGAATCTCTTGAGGGACACTTGAATAGATACCTTGGAATCTTGAATATTTAATAAAAAAAACTCCTCTTTTGTGTTCTTAAGGGTTTTGGGAGAAGAAATAACATTTAATTGGATTAATGAGGGTGGGTTTTGTTTTTAATATATTTTGAAAGATGTTTAATCAGTAAAAGACCAAAAATCCTTTCACCCAAACTGATAAATATTAAACTAGTATAAAGGTGTGCCTCCCCTTCATGGCATACCTTTCACATGGACCCTTACTATTTTGGGATCTCGAAATATCGCGACACATTCTAAACTTTCCAAAATACTTTCTAATGGTCCTATTAACATTTTTATCTTAATTGAACTTAGAAATCACCATTTATAATGAATGACGTATCAAAATAAATTCATAGAAATTTGGGGATCTAACAAAGCACCATACAACAATAACAACATACCCAGTGTATTTCCACATAGTAGGGTCTCGGAAGGGTAAAGTGTACATAGACCATACCACTACCTTATGTAAATTATGAGTCTAACAAAGCACCAGACTTAAATAATAACAATTGATTGTGTGACACTACATACCTATTCCAGATTAATAAGAAAATAATAAATTACATTTTATCTTTGAGAAGATATTGTATTTCCAATTTAAATTAAAAAATAGATGGAATATGAATTATATAAGTACTTTACATTAATAATACTAATCGATTAAGCGATGCCCCATACCTATTTTCCAGGTTAATACCATCTTTCTTGATAGTTCTACCATCATCCCTTCTTCTTTAAATAGGATAATCATATTCATCAATTGTGGTTGACTGAACATACTTCCTTTGAAAGTGTCTTCTATATCTACCATCCTGCATTCAAGAAGATTAATTTCTCGTAGGACCACACGGTCATGCATCTGAATAATTTGATTGCTTTATAATAGTGAGGATCAATCAATTCATTAGGTATTTCCTCTGAAATAATTCTATCAGTATCTGCAGGAGTGGAATATTTATTATACTCATGAAGAAAAAGTAAGATGTGACCATGAGGTAATCCTCATTTTTTGAATTCAATAATATAGATCACCAAATCAAATAAATTTATTAGATGATTAAATAGTAGGAATCCATATTTAAAGATAAATATACATATATATATATACAAGGAATTGATTATACCTTCTTTTACTCTTCCAAAAATTTGTTTGTCTTGCAAGTCCTTTATTAAGTGATCCAATTTGATTTTAAAAATTCTAGATAAAATATTTGGACGGTCCTCGAGTTTTAAGCCCCTACTCTCTACAAATATATAGTCACTATGGATTGCGTGTAGACGTGATGAAAAGATCAGGATAGTCAGTCCACTTGCATATCATCATAGTATTTTTATAATTTTGAAGCATGTACTGTACGCCCCCTATAAGGCATGATCCAAGAATTACCCTTTTTCCGTAAGAAGATGGTTTAGTTTCTCCATACAAAAATGCGTCTTCTAATCCTTTGTAAAAATGATCTCTCAATTATTTTTTTAGACCAAATATAATCAAATTAAAAAGATTTGGTCATCGCATATACATCAACCTACAATCGTTGAAATAGTCTTCTGGATGACAAAATCATTGGAACTTCATCCTTCCTATCTTGAATTTTGTAAGAAAAATGCTCTCAGATACTAACACATTTCCTTCCTTGAGTTGTTTCATCACCTCCATCATAACGAATGTTATCTCTATAGCCATCTTTACCATATGGAAAAGAAAAGAACATTGCAAGCTTAAATATGCAATATTTAATTCATTAATCTTTCTTAACTGTCCAAGCCGACTTTCAATGATGATATCACTGTCATCTCTTGATTGTTCAAAATTTCCTACTTCAAAGCAGTTACTTCTGAAACTATTGGTAAGTTATCTTCTTCTATAGGTGCCCTTTTTTTGTATTAATGTGAGTCTAACATTGAAATATATCTCTTACCATTCTGTATGTCTTAGCTAAATATTGTATCAATCAAGTATTTGCTTTAGATCATTAATGATCTTAGCATGTAGCTTTTTAATATCTTGACCATGACTGTAAATAATTAAATTTATAAAATTAACAAATATTGTCTTTACATGTAAAATATTATCTACACATTATTAATCATGAAGGGTAATACACTAACCTTACAACATGAATTCTGCTCTACACTTCATTATCTATATCATAAATGTATAATTGCTAAAACTTAGGGATGGATCCCTCAAGAGGCAATAGACTTCTAATTTTACGATAATTTTGTCCAAACAATCTGAATGTTCTTGTTCCTCAAGTTTGATTGACAGATGCATCAATCTTTCCACCCATAGAAGAAGATGAGAACATAAAATTTTATCTTCTAATATTATCTCTAAAGTGGTTGCTTTTAGAACCTGCATAAGGTATGAATTGGAGAATGAAGAATTATATATGTAATGTAAATATTCTTCAATAATAAGATCAAAATAGATGTTTTCTCTGACCAGATCCAAACAACAACTTTGGAAACATAATCTTTTCATGATTACAACACAAGGAGAATATTCATCGTGTAAATTTAATATTCTTGTTCATTATTTCTTCATACCAAAAACATGCCCCACAATGTTCACATTCATAGGTAGCATCTCCAATATCCGAGTAATCTATTAGTGACCATAATACATAGTTTTAAAGTCATATAAAGTTACTTATTTTATGAATCCTTACTTGATTACTCTTATGTATATAAAAATTAAATAGTGCATACTTTTATTCCTAAAGTCCCCCCAAACATCATCCTCTAAAAAATTAATAGTAAATGAAGTGGCAATCAAGATAAAGTTTTAACTATCAGTACCAAATTAAAAATAATTGATAACCAACTTAGACACTACGTAAATACCATTATAATCATCCTTATCTTCTTGACCTTGATCGCATAAATCAGATAGATGATTTGACTTGGGGAATCTATGATAAATAATTGTTCGACACTAATAACTCTAAGTTTTAAAATCTAAAATGATTTTTTGTGTCTATTGATTCGTAACAATTTCTTATGCAGAAAGATTTGAGAAACTCACAAAATTAACTTGGATAATATTATGGCGCAGCATTATTAGATCTCAAATTTTCGCATTGCATATTGAAAATACTTGAATTAGTAGTTTCATTCACTAGAATGGTTTTACCCTTCCTCTGTCTTGTATTTAGGAAAAATAACTTTCAAAATCTTTCACTAATAAAAGTTAAAGGTACTATTAAGAAACGGGTGCTAGAAAATGATAAAATATATATTGATGCCTTTATAATAGATATGTTGAAAATGCTAGGAGATTCAAATTTTACCATCATTAGCAGGAACACAATTTAAATTAGGCAGTGTATCTTGCCTGAAATCTGTAATCTCATCAGTGAATATGCCTTTACCCTTCTTCTACTTTGTGGATAAACAACTTTCAAAAATTTTTATTGGAGAATTAAGATTTTCAAATAGACATAAAATCTGGATCTTTCAAACCAAATCTAAATAGTAATTTGATACAAACTTAAAATTTATCCCAAAAAAGATTAACCATTGTTCAAATCCAGTAGAGGAAGGGACTTTGAATAATATATGGGAGGTTGTGATGAAGAAACATTTTCTAGTCTCATCATCGATACACTGATTGGTGGTGTACACTTTTGATATGATGGAGCTGGCACAACAACTAATCTCTTTGTATTATCTCCATCAGCTACATGTATTCCAAACATTCTAATACCAGTAATCAATCCAAAGTTATTGAAATTATTTTGTATTGTTTTCAGACAGACAGTTCTATCAATTGATATATATGATCTTGACACATTCTTATGTTATTTTTAGTTCATTGACATCATCGGTTAGAAAACACCTTTTATTTCTCAACTGGGGTACTGTTCCTGGACATGTTCAATCGAGGTAAGTATATTATATGAGTAGAATGATATAAAAAAGATAACAATATTATATATATTTAAACTAGCCATTTGTTATATCACATAGAGGCCAAGAAACTCTTTCTTGTGGTTGAATAATATTTAATCCATCATATGTAAGGTCAATATTCTTTGTAGAGAAAATCATTGTTTTAAAAATAAAATAGACAAAGAAGGAACAACTTGAAAATTTCAATATAATATGATTATAATCACTACTTATAATATATATATACACACACATACCCCTATTTCATTCGATGAGTACTTAGCCCATTTTTGATTTCTAGGATTCTTCTGTTTAGTCTCGCTAATTTTGTCCCTTGATTCCAATTGTATGCATTCTTAAATTTGAATTTCATATGAGAATTTGTGAGTCAGTTGGATGAGAGAAGAGAGTTGAGCGAAAATGAAATCAGTCGCTCTTTTTTGGTTATACATATACAACAAAATTTATGTTTTAGTTTTATTCAAGAATAATTTGATTTTATCTTGAGTGTTTTGGCATATATGACCGGAACCCGGGCCTGGTGTTAATGGGCATCTCAAGCCCATTGTGGGCCGGATACAACCCTCTTAGCCTTGCCTTAAGAGTAGAGTAAAGATAAATGACATAAGTAAACAAAGTAATAAGAAAGATATATAAGTCAAGTGGAAATCTAAGAGTCAAACAAACCAACCAAAATATCCCAATACCATCCACAAAAGCCTATAAATCAAAATACCAACTAAGTGGAGATATGGACCCGACTATGATAGAATAAATCCAAAAAATACTAGAATGCTAAAAGAAATCTAATCAAAGGATAGTGTCCTTCAAAGGATGGAGGCTCACCACTTTACAACTGATCAACAGTAGTACCAAACCACGTAACGTTACACTAGAGCAATCAAAAAGTCCTTGAAACCTATATCACGAAATAATGTAACATTCGGGGATGGTTTGTTGGGCAAGGACTGGCATATAAATAAAGCAAGCCACGACCTTATCATAGTAACTAAGTGGCATGGCACGCTAGTATCGCACACCCTCATTGCCTCGGGGTCCCAAAATGACTCCGAACCCCTTCCAAAAATTTTGAAACTTCCTAAAACATCCCTTTAACATACCTTATCATAATTCAAGTCAAAAATTTAAGTTACGTACATAGGAGGGTCCAAAATAGATTGATCCAAATTTTGTAGGGTCTTACATTAATCCTCCTTTGGATCATTCGTCCTCTAATGAGAAGTTAGGACTTTTTATCATGATAATAGAGAGAATACAATAGAATCCAAGGAAAATTTGAAATGCAACATGAGGGAATTGAAAATCATAAACTAAGCACTTTCTTCCAATGTTGAAAATAAGAACCGGTATTTGTATTTCATATCTTCTTTAGATTCCTAAATAGCTTCTTCTACCTTTTGATTTTTCTAAAGAACCTGCACCGAAGCTATATCATTTGTTCTTAATCTAAGATCTTGTCTATCTAATATCTGAATCGGAACCTTCTCATAGGACAACAAATCCTTAACACTAACATCCTCAGTATGCACTACCAAAGAAGGGTCACCCACACACTTCTTAAGCATGGACATATGGTAAATAAAATGAATCGAGGCTAAATTTGCTAGTAAATCTAATTCATAAGCGACATTTCATATTCTACTTACAATCTATTATAGACTAATGTAATGAGGACTAAGCTTCCCCTTCTCCCTAAATCTCAAGATTCCTTTTATAGGAAAAACTTTCAAGAATACCCAATCGCCAACTTTATACTCTAACTCCCTTTACCTCACATCTGCATAAGACTTTTGGTGATGTTGTGCAGTCTTAAGTCTTTCTCTAATAATATTAACCTTATCCATGTATTGGTGAACAAATTCAAGGCCAAACAACCTATTTTCACCCACCTCAAACCATCTAATAGGTGATCTGCATCATAACACCCCATATTTTGGCCTAGAGTTTGAACCATCTTTTTCATAATATAGACCCAAACCTGATGTTTTCTATTAAGATGTAAGTGTGAATAATAATTATTTAGTGTGGGAACATTTTTTGATATGAATATATGTCATAAAAATATCCTAACTCAAAGTTAAGTTGAGTACTTTCCTACTAGATGAGTTTTAGTTAACGATTTTACTTAGGTCAACTTTCCGCAACCATTTCTCATAGAATATAATGGTTGCCTATTATACATTAAATTAAAAAGAACTCTGAGTCTTCTTTCTAATTTAACTGACCATTCATCAATTTTAGTTTGCAGTAAAAAAAATAGAGGCCTTTTGGGGAGTAACTATCTAGGGTACGTGATGGGGCAAAGCCCTTGTTGTTCAATTGGGGTTGTGAGGATAGCTGGAGCTATGTTGTTCGGTCCACAATGTGACCCTCTCTTCCCAGATGTTAAAATATGTTTTACCTCTTTAAATCAAGGGAAAAATAGCTCTTTCATCCCCCATAACTCCCCCAATACATTTGTATAACCCTAGAGTCGTACAAGACTTGTGGGAAAGCCCCAAATCCTCACTCTCTTCCTCCCAAGAACATTAAGGGGAATTTACCAATTCCAAGTCTTATGGTTTATAATCTCAAGGTTCTTCTTCAATTTTCCTCTATCAAATGGTATGTAGAACTATCCTAACACTCATGGGCATAAGTTTGATGTTTTAATGAACTTTAAATTTTATATTTACATATGTTATGGGTTGTGAAATTGTTTGAAGAGAATACATCTAAAAACCTTTTTTATGATGATACTTTGTATTAAATATAAGGTTATCTATAAACTTAAAATTATATTTATGTTCATATATTATACATTTTGAAGTGGATTAAAAAGCATGAATTATTGTAATATCCCGTACATTTCTTAGCTCAATTTAGATCCTAGTGTGTCAAGGGTTAAGTTCAAAAGTATATAACTCTTGATTTATGTAGAATTTTCTAGCTCTATACCCACTAGTGTATAGATAATTGAATCATCTTTCCAAGATACCAATTTTCCTTAATCCGATACTCGATTGAGAAATTATGGAAATTTTAGTGAAAATAGTAGGGCATCACGATAGGTACTGTGTCGCGGTGAAGGATAAATTCGAAATTGTCCAATTTCTAGTAGAGCACCACGATTAGCTTACATCGCAGAGAAGTTCCAGTTCCTATTCGTCTCTTTCCAGTAGCTCAACACGATTTGCCTGTATCGCATCAAAATTCCTAATTGGACAGACACCACATCACAGTAGAGTGCAAAATGACACTCGTCCTTTTCTAGTGACACAACACAATTATGCCATGTCTCTCTATATCCCAAAATAGCATTTGTCTTTTTTCCAGTGAGACACCGCAATTTTTACATAGCGATGGGGCACAAAACCGAGACTTCTAGTTCTGAATTAAATTTTTTAAGGGAAATTTCATCATTTCCCAAGCCCCAAGACATTAAAAATACATTATTAATCCTATTCTAACAATTATATACATATTTTCATCAAAATTACTCTCCAAGTAAACCCTAGAACTCAAATCTTAATCCCCAAAAAATCCAAATTCCACCATTCTTTTTTCAAGATAACTCAAATTAAATTCTTAATTCAAGATGTTCAAGAAATCATCTTCAAAAGCACAAATAGGAATTCAAGCTCAAGTTTGTTTATCAATTTCACCAATTAAGGTATGTGGGGTTTCAACAAGGACAATTCATTCATCCTTGTGCCCAAAAAAAGTTTTTAATTCAAAAGTCACATGATTCTATAAGATTACCCATGAATTTTAATTTAAGGTTCATGCACAAATATTGCCACTTGAAGTTTATGAGATTTTAAGTGATTTAGATGATGAATTGCATGGTAATTTTTGTATTCTCATGCGTATGATTTAAATTTCAAGATTTAGAATTGAATTTCAATGCCTTCATTATTAAGAATGAACCTTATTATGTTTTGACATGTATTTGATGCATGGATTACTAAGCCCTAGATTGTATGTTGATATTTCAAGAATTACTACTCTTTAAGCATACCATGTATAGTTATTTTTAGATTTTTATAAAGATTTGATATATTGATAATAGCTTAGACATGGAATCCACTTTCCAGTTTTAGTTACAATTTAAATTAACAGATATACAATTGGTTTCCATTATAAACCATCATACTAGATTATAAAGGTAGATTTCAAATAGAATGAGCATACAGATTAAAGGGAGTAGTATTTAGCACCGAGTTAGGTATGTTTACATGCCCCTGAACAATGAGCCAACGTAGGTTCAAATTATTCCCATTTCTATATGGATGACAGATATAGATGTGATCACTTATATTAGGTTATACACCTTGGTAAGAGTATGACACCTCTCCCCGATGTGAGGTTTTCCTATAAGGGAACTAGACGTTGGACACTATGATAGCTCACATAGTGTATTTCAGTTAGAAGAAGCTCCCTACAGCTTATAGAAAAGAGTAAAGAATAACAACAAAGCTTTTAGAAACTACGTGTAATGGCTCATAATTTTATTCAGATATTATTTTACATAAGTCATTAGCTACTATATTTCAACTTTCAATTTACAGATATAAGAGTGAGTCCTTTCTACACTTAGACAATATGATTTTAAGATATAATACAAGTACAACTTTTAGAGATACGTTTTATTACTCACTAGATTTATATAGCATGTTTTATCACTCATGATCATGATTTTTAGTTTTTAGTTATTTAAGCTAGTGTGAGTCATTTACATTTTGCATACATTCTTTTACAAATTTATGTTACTATTGATATAATATTTTACTTATGCATTCACCCCTATATACTCAGTACAATCCAGAAGTATTGATCCACATATACATCTATGTGCTACATTGTCTCATAATGTAGGTTCAGGTGCTCAGTTTCAACAGTGTGAGTGATTTCGAGCATCTTTATCTGCATCCCGACAGTTGGTGAGTCCTCATAGTTTGGGGACCCAGTCCTTAAAATTTCTAGCATATTAGTATAAATGATTCAGTAATTTCAAATACTTCGAGTCAGCTGGGGGCTAGTCCTAGTGACTCTCTAGTTATTAGTAGTAGAAGTTTGTCAAACTACTAGATATGATTCAGATTTCCAGTATTGATTATGTTGGTTAGAAGAAAATCCCAAGCCCAAAGTCCCCAATTCCCTAAGTTCCAAAGTCCAAGATTTCCAAAGTCTCTAAGTCGCAAAAGAAAGGAAACAACTGAAAAGCTTTTAGAAAACTAAGTGTAGAGGCTCACAAGATTTCTCAGATTATGCTTTACATAAAGGTATTAGTTTTAGATTTTAGATTTAAACATGAGCTCTTTCTATACTTAGCAAGTATGACTTAAAGAGAAGGTATAACTATAATCCTTAGAACTAAATGTCATGACTCAGAAAATTTATAAAGCTTGATTTGCTATGCATGATTTTTGATTTTGGTATTTTAGACATTTCAACTTAAGTGAGTCATTTACATTTAGAATGCATAGTTTTATAAATTATGATGATGTTTTCGTATGCATTACACCCCCATATACTCTGTGTATCCTCAAAGTACTGATCTATATATACGTCTATCTGCTACATTATCTTATAATATAGGTTCAGGTGCTCAACGTCAATAGCATGAGTAGTTAGAGCATCTCTATCTATGTCCCAGAGTTGGTGAGTCCTCATGATTCGAGGGCTTACTTATTTAGATTTTTTAGCTTTCATGGTAATTGATTTACTATTTACTATTTAGTCTGAGTCAGTTGAGGGTCTGTCCTAATGGCTCTCTATTTCTTTAGTAGTAGAGGCTTGTCGGACTATTAATTGATTTCTAGACCTTCAGTATTTTTAATTCAAACAGTATTTTTAGTTTATTTTAGTTAAAGTTTGATATAATACAGTACTATTGCTCGATCAGCTTTTCTTGAAGTAAGCTCCAGATTTAGTAGCAGGCTCAAAGATTTAGCTTAGGGATACTCATAACATTGAGCAACATGTGATATCATGGGATGAGATTTTGGGCCGTTACAACAGTCTTTATGGAGTTGATGATCAGAGTGTTCAAACAGTATTTGGACATATTTTTCATAGTCTTTATCGATGATATTCTTGTCTATTCTTATAGTGAGGATGATCATGCAGACCATCTTAGAATTGTTTTGCAAACCCTTACGGATCACTAGTTGTTTGCCAAATTTAGCTAATGTGAATTTTGGCTAAGATTAGTAGCTTTCCTCAATCATATTATTTCCATTGATGCCATTAGAGTTGATCCCCAAAAGATTGTAGCAGTAAGAAACTGGACTAAACCCATTTCTCCATAAGACATCTGAAGTTTCTTGGGTTTAGCTGGATATTAAAGATGTTTTTTTAAAGGTTTTTCTTTTATTGCATCGCCTATTTTCAGTTGTCAGATTCCTGTGAGAAGAAATTTCAGGAGTTGAAGACTCAACTCACTTTAGCCCCAGTTTTAGCACTACCTGATGGTACAGATGGGTCTGTTGCCTATTGTGATGCCTCTAGAATTGGTCTGGGATATGTTTTGATGCAAAGAAGTAAGTTTATAGCCTATGTCTCTAGATAACTTAAGCCTCATGAAAAGAAATACCCTACCCATGGCCTTGAGCTATCTATTGTGGTGTTTGCATTAAAAATATGGAGGCATTATCTATATGGGGTGCATGTTGATTTGTTCACAAAACACAAAAGTTTGCAGTATTTAGTTACTCAGAGGGAGTTGAATATTCATCAGAGAAGGTGGTTAGAATTATTGAAGGATTATGATATGAGTATATTGTATCATCTAGGAAAGGCCAATGTAGTGGTAGATGCCCTTAGTAGATTGTCCATGGGTAGTGTTTCTTATATGGAGAATCATAAGAGAGAGTTTATTCGGGAAGTTCACCAGTTAGCTTGATTGGGTGTGAGGTTGGTTGACTCAACTGAAGCAAATATTTGGGTTCTGAGTAGTTCAGAATCTTCTCTTGTTTCTGAAGTGAAAGAGAAGCAAGATAAGGATTCTAGCTTGGTCAAATAGAAGGGTTTAGTAAAAGACCAAAAAGTAGAGGTTTTCTCCCAAAGGGAGATAGTGTGTTGAGATACTAGAGTAAATTGTGTGTGCTATGTGTTGACGATTTAAGACGGCAAATTATGGAAGAAATACATGGTGCATGTTACTCCATTCATCTAGGAGCTACCAAGATGTATCGTTATTTCTGAAAAGTCTATTAGTGTAGTGGTATGAAGAAAGATATAGTAGAATTTGTAGCCAAGTGTGCAACTTGAGGTAGAGCACCAAAGACCTTGTGGCACATTGCAGGAGTTTGGTATTCCCACTTGGAAGTGGGTAGAGGTGAATAAGAACTTTGGGACTATATTACCCCATTCTTATTATTAGCATGATTTGATTTGGGTTATTGTAGATAGATTGACCAAATCATCCCATTTCTTGCCAGTTACCGTGCCCTACATAGCTAAAGATTATGCTAAGATTTATATCAGAGAGATGGTTAGATTGCATGGAGTTCCCTTGTCCATCATCTTAGATAAGGGTACTCAATTTACCTCTCAGTTTTGGAAAGCCTTTTAGAAGGGTCTTTGTACCAAAGTTCATCTCAGTTCAGCTTTTTATCCGTAGATAGATGGTCAGGCAGAGAGGACCATTCAGACCTTAGAGGATATGTTTAGGGCACGTGTTCTTGATTTCAAAAGCTGCTGGGATGACCACTTACCATTGATCGAGTTTTCCTACAATAACCATTACCATTCTAGTATTCAGACGACTCCATTTGAAGCTCTTTATGGGTAGAGATGTAGATCACCGGTCGCTTGGTCCAAAGTGGCTGAGGCTCTTTTGAATGGGCTAGATATGGTGTTTGAAACCATGGAGAAAGTTAAGTTGATTCAAGAAAGATTGAAAGCAGCTAAGAGTCATCAACAATCTTATGCAGACATAAGAAGGAGAGATCTTGAGTTTGAAGTAGATGATCCAGTGTATTTGAAGGTTTTACCCATGAAAGGGGTGAAGAGATTTGGAAAAAGGGGAAAACTTAGTCCCCGGTAAATTGGCCCCTTCAGTATTTTGAGTCGTTTGGGGAAGGTACCATATGAGCTTTATCTACCTGCAGACTTGTCATCAGTTCACCTAGTCTTCCATGTGTCCTTATTGAAGAAGTGCATGGACAATTTAACTTTTGTAATCCCTCTAGAAGGCACAGATATTCAGAATATCCTTTCATACGAAGAAGTTCTAGTAGGGATTCTTGATCATCAGATTCATACACTATAGAACAAAGAAGTTCCCTTGGTCAAAGTTTTGTGGTGAAATCATTCCGTTGAGGGTGATACTTGGGAAGTAGAAGCATGCATGCGTACCAAGTACCCTCACCTTTTCTTCATATACTCAGATTCAGTCGAAGGTAATGTTCCTCCTTAATTCAGTTCTTTTCCAGTCTCAGATTCAGCTATATAGTTATCTTCATGCAAATTCACGCACTCGAAGATCAGTTCAGTCGCTCAATATATTTTTTATTCAGTCATGCAGTTTGTTTTAGTTGTGCATGCCAGTATATAGCCTCAGTTTCTTAGTATCCTCAATTTAATTAGCCTCATTTGAGGATGAATGTTCCCAATGAGGAGATATTATAATACCCCATACTTTTCTTAGCTCAGTTAACCTCCTAGTGTGTCAAGGGTTAAATTCAAAAGTGTATAACTCTTGATATGTATAGAATTTTCTAGCTCTAGACCCACCAATATGTATATAATTGAATCAACTTTCCAACGATACCAATTTCATCTTAATCTGATACTCGGTTGAGAAGTTATGGCGATTTTAGATAAAATAGTAGGGCATCATGATAAGGACTGCATTACAGTGAAGGAAAAATTTGCAATAGTCTGATTTCCAATGGAGCACCAAGATTAGCCCATATCACGGAGAAGTTCCAGTTCCCATTTATCCCTTTCCAGTAGCTCAACGTGATTTTCTTGTATCGTGTCAAAATTCTTAATTGGACAGACACCGCATCGTGGTAGAGTGTAAAATGGCACTTGTCCTTTTCCAATTACGTAACCTGATTACGTCGCATCGTGCTAGAGCCTAAAATATCATCTGTCCTTTTTCTAGTGAGCCACTGTAATTTTACTGCATCGTGGTGCGGCTCAAAATTAGGACTTCCATTTCTGAGTAAAATTTGTAAAAGGAAATTTCATCATTTCCCCAAGCCACAAGCCATGAAAAATAGATAACTAATCCCATTGTAACTATTATATGCATGTTTTCATCAAAATTATTCTCCAAGGAAACCCTAGAACTCAAATCTTAATCCCTAATAAATCCAAATTCCACCATTCTTTTTCCAAGATAATCCAAAATTCAAGATTCTCAATTCAAGATATTCAAGAAATCATCTTCAAAAGATCAAATAGGAATTCAAGCTCAAGTTTCTTTATAAATTTCACTTATTAAGGTATGTGGGGTTTCAAGAAAGACAATTCTTTCATCCTTGTACCCAAAACTACTTTTTAATTACAAAGTTACATGATTCTATATGATTACCCGTGAATTTCAATTTAGGGTTCATACCCAAATTTTGTTATTTGAAGATTATGAGCTTTTAAGTGATTTAGATGATGAATTGCATGGCTATTTCCGTATTCTCATTTGTATGATTTAAATTTCCAAATTTAGTATTGAATTTCAATACTTTCATCATCAAGCATGAACTTTATTATGATTTGACATGAATTTGATGCATGGGTTACTAAGCCCTAGATTGAATGTTGATATTTGTAGAATGACTATCCTTTAACCATTCCATGAATTGTTATTTTCAGATTTTAATAAAGATTTGATCTTTTGATCTCATCTTAGACATGGAATCCACTTTCTAGTTTTAGTTATAGTTTAAATTAATAGATCTACAGCTGGTTTCCATTATAAACCATCATACTAGTTTTTAAATGTTGATTTCCAACAGAATGAGTATACAGATTAAAGGGAGTAGTATTTGGCATCGAGTTGGGTATGTTCACATGCTCCAAAACTACGAGCCAACGTAGGTTTAGATTGTTAGATTATTCCCATTTCTATATGGATGATAGATACAGATGTGATCACTTAGATTATGATATTCTCCTTGGTAAGAGTATGACACCTCTCCCCAACGTGAGGTTTTCCCATAAGGGAACTAAACGTTGGACACTATGATAACTCACATAATGTATTTCGATTAGATGAACCTCCCTAAGCTTACAGAAAAGAGTAAAGAATAACAAAAAAGCTTTTAAAAACAAAGTGTAAAGGCTCACGGTTTTATTCAGATATTGTTTTATATAAGTCATTAGCTACTAGATTTTAGGTTTCAGTTTACAAATATAAGAGTAACTCCTTTGTACACATAGACAGTATGATTTCAACATAGAATACAAGTACAACATTCAAAACTAAGTGTTATGACTCACTATATTTATATTACATGTTTTATCACTCAAGATCATGATTATTAGTTTTCAGTTATTCAAGCTAGTGTGAGTCATTTACATTAGCATGCATTCTTTCACAAATTTATGTTAATATTGAGATATTGTTTTAATTATGAATTGATCTTCATATACTCAGTACAATCTAGAAGTAATGATCTACACATACGCCTTTGTGCTATATTTTCTCATAATGTAGGTTCAAGTGCTCAGTTTCAGCAACATGAGTGATTTCGAGCATCTCTATCTGTATCCCGACAGTTGGTGAGTCCTTATAATTTGGGGACCCAGTCTATTAGTTTTTCAGCTTATTAGTATAGATGATTCAGTATTTTCAGATAGTTTGAGTTAGCTGGGGGGCTTGTCCTAGTGAATCTCTAGTTATTGGTAGTAGAGGCTTGTCAGACTACTAGATATGATTCAGATTTCCAGTATTGATTGAACAGACTCTTGAGTGTAGCATTTTCAGATACTATAATCAGATAGTTTCAACTTATCTCATACCTAATTCCATGTTTTAGCTTTGATTATATGTCTATATTTCTCTATTATGAGCTCCAGATGTAGTAGAAGACTTACAAGGTTAGCTTAAGGCTACTCGTGTCTTAATTACCTTGTGACGTCTTGGGACCAATTTTTGGGGTGTTACAATTATGAAATCTTCTCTCTCATGATGAAATTTTTTTTCCTTAAAATTTTATGGGTTGTTCAAATGGATGACAAAAATCTTGAGTTTAAATACTATGCTATAATTTATGGATCGACATTATTTTATGTTCCAATGAGAGGGTTTTTTCCTATTTTATTAATACTTTTTGTGTTAAATGGAAGAATTGCATGTGATTGATGAAAGATATTTCCACTCTATGTTAGTTTTTTGAAAGGAGAGTGTTTTTGCATAAGTTTTCATATGCTTTTGAGATAAGATCTCTTTGGTGATAGGTAAATCTTTTAGTGGTCGTTAACATGCTTTTTAATAAAAAGGGCTATGTACATGATTTGATATTAAATGCCCTTAAAAATGAAAGAACTAAAGATTTTTAGTCATGAAGCGTGGTTTTAAAAAGGCTAAAATTAGGCTTAAAGAGAGCTAGACTATTACTTGAAGAAAGCATTGATATGAAAGGGATCATTGCTGAAATCTGTGTTTTGCTGATGCGGGATTTATGATATGTTATCCTATATGGGAGGATAATTAGGACATATCAGATGGGGGGATGCCACTGTATGCTCACATCGGGGTATACCAGCTTATGAGAACTCCAATCCTTGCGGCAAACATGGATTGGGGGCTTGGTCAATGAGTAAATGGCAAACCCATATAGCTCATGGGTTGATGATGTCCAAACAATACCTCTTATCAGATGATGATCATACGGTCGTTGTCAAAATATAGTAACCCAACTAGGTTGGGGTTGAATCCCAAGGGAACACGTGGTTTACAGATCTCAACAGTTGTAGTTAATGGGCAGAACAAGAAAAGTAGATGGGTAGATTTGGATAGAAGAATTGAACAAACAGAAAATGTTGACTTCAGTTGTGATCAGTATTGGTAAACACTAGGATTGTGTCCCCTGGATTCTTGACTATGTAGTCTTATCATTCTTTGTTGAACCAACCCAATACCTTGTACGTAGAATTGATAAGTTATGTACCTTCTACAGTCTTTTGGACGAGTAGAAATATTTCACCCTTTACCTTTTGAGTCTCAGGATGTCACCTTACTAACCCTTTTCTTGATCCCAGTTAACTATTACCTTTTGATTCTCTAGTTATTACATGACATTTAACGGTCATTCACTATATTCCATTACTAGCATGGATCGATAATTAACTTCAAATTACTATTGTCTTTATCTTTTCCTAGTCATTAATCCTTTTTTGGAGTAAGTAGCAATAATCTAGGTAGGATCTTAACATTGGCCACTGCAAAAAATATTATTACAGTGAAGATAAAGCAATTCATTCCATGGGTATTAGTTCAGATTAACAATCGCATTTCCCCTACTTTATCAATCCGCCTGGGTTTCTACAACCTTACCTATGGGTTTTATCCGCTCATGATTATGAAGAAATCAGTAACATTCAAAGTTAAAAGCATAGATAAAATCACAATAAGAAGAAGTGTAAAAATTCACAACCATAACTGAATTAATCAACTAAAGCCATTACTAGATAATTCCAAGATCAAAACCGGATCTTGGAATCAAAATATATTTGTGAATATTAAAAGTGTGTAACTCCTCTTAAAAATATATAAAGGATATTTATAGTACATGAGAAAACCCTAAAACTAATGCCCGACCATAATAGGAGAAATTGGGTTGGTGGCACCTACTCTTTACACATACAGTCGGGCACAGGGCGTAGGTAGTACCTGTGGTCTTGACACAGGGCGCAGGTGTAGGCCACAGGTGCAATTCCTGTAGCCCAGCTTTCAGGATTTCAACCACTGGCACCTGCTTTTTCCACCTGAGGTCTGTAGGTCCTACATGCAGTTCGTAGGTTGCCTTGATATGTATTGGGAGTTATCTTTTCAGCTCTTTTTCACTTCCCCAACATTCTTTGCTCACGAGCAAGATGGAAAACATCCCGAATATCCATAATTTCTCCAAAAAGTGGCGAAAAACACCTTTTTCACAAATTTAACATCCAAAACATGATTTTCTGCAATAAATATCCAAAACAGATCATATCTAACAAAATAGACTTAGAAACTTGCATATTTTCCTTGTTTTAAGCATCAAAAGTGCTATATTTCTGTAGCATAGCAACATCTTCAACATAAAGGCCAGTAAAACCCACATTGTAGAATTTTATAGGTTGTGCGTGTCCCAATGTGGTGACCTCCAACTGGCGAAGAATGACAAGCTTCCCAAATACTCATCATCTCCACCTTTGCAATCCATCTTCGAACCACACCATCAGCGAAAACCTAACAAATACGGATCATCCCAAAAGTATTTCCTTACCTCCTGCATGAATCTTTGTTGCTGTTGGAAGGATAGATCTTATGGGACAAAGTCGCTTGCCAAAAAGCTGGCAAAATCACCAATTAGGGAATCAAATCATAAGATACTACCAACAGTTGCTCATCAGGACAAACATCATCTATCTCAAGATTATCCCCTAGTTTTTGTAAGGTCTCCTCCTCAAGTTTGGATAAGTGATTTGCAACTTGGGTTTTTTCCCTTTTCAGTCCTTGACTTTAAAATGAAACTCTTACAGCAAGAGAACCCAATGAATCAATCTAGGTTTGGAATCATTCTCCGCCATCAAGTACCTCAAGGTTGTATGGTAGATGTGCATTATAACTTTAGTCCCAATCTAATAAAACCAAAATTTTCAAAAGAAAAACCACCACAAGTAGATCTTGATCTGTAATTGTATAATATTTCTATGCGGGATTTAGAGATTTTTTTGTATAGTAAATGCGATGCAATATCTTTTCTCTCTTTTGTCCTAGAACAGCTCCCAAGGCCACTCTGCTCGCATCGCACATTACCTCAAAAGGTGCAGACTAATTAGGAGACATAATGATGGGTGTTGAAATCAACCGCTTCTTTAGGCATTTGAAAGGCTTTAGGCAATCATCATAGAACACAAATTTCACCTCCTTCTCTAAAATCTTGCATAGAGGACTTGCAATTTTAGAAAAGTCCTTGATAAACCTTCTATAAAAATATGCATAACCTAGAAAACTTTGTATGCCTCTAATTGACATTAGCAGTGGCAAATTCTCAATCACGTCATTCTTTGCTTTTTCCACCTCAATACCATGAATAGACATCTTGTGCCCTAGTTCGATTCTTTCTTTTACCATGAAGTGTCATTTTTCCTAGTTTAGTACCAAGTTGCACTCTTCAAATCTCTCTATTAATGTAACGGCCTGGGTCTATACCCTGAATACCACACGGTGCATACAACCCCAAAGAACCACAAGCTAACCCATGACTGGTACCTACTGTGAGCACTATATAATAATACAAAAATAATATGGAAATTAGCATAAAATGCAATAAGGTTCATATTCTGAATACTGATGATTATAATAACTGAATAACAATAACACCTGGAAAATTAAATAGTATCTAAACTAGTCTAGCGTGAAAAGCCTCTAACTGAACTATTTGAAAGTGGATTTGATAGGACAAGCCCCTAACTAACTCCGACTACTAAAATACTAAAGATAATGAAAATACTAAAATAAAAGTATATCATCGATAGAAGAGGACTCACTACTGAATCTACTACTGCTATCTGACTCTGTCTATACACGTTGAGGAACCTGAGCATCTGAACCTATGACATGAGACATCATAGCACAAGGAGAAAGTATGTGTCAGTACTTAGAATGTACTGGTATGCTAAATGAGGTAAGACTGAATGCAGGGGTTCATATGTATGAATAGTAACTTACTGAATGTTATAGAGTAACTGAATAAGAATATATGGATAACTAAAAATACTGTAAAATAATGAGTATGCAATGCTGTGCATATAGATGTATAGTGTATGTGAGCTTTTACTGAAGATGAGTAGTAATTTTTTATACTAAGTAACTAATAGCCTAAATAAAGATAAATCTTAGTTAAACACTTAGCACCCTGAAGCTAATCGAATAGGTCATCAATCTTAGGATCAAGGCACTTATTTTTCACTATAACCTTATTCAACTGATGATAGTTTATACACATTCAAAGAACCATCTTTCTTTCATAAAAAAAGAATTAGAGCACCCCATAGAGAAATACTAGGATGGATGAATGAAAAATATCCTTCAATTTCTCCTTATGTTCCTTTAGTTTAGCGGATCCATCCTATAACGAAGAATAGAAATGGGACGGGTATCTGATAGAAGATCAATCCTAAAATTTATTTCCCTATTAGAAGAAATTCCAGAAAAATCATCGAGAAAAACTTTAGGAAATTCAATAACCATAGGGACAGATTGCAAAGAGGTACTCTCAGAGTTATAATCCTTAACCTAAACTAGATGATATAGGCACCCTTTGGAAATGAACTTCTAAGCTCTAAGATTAGATATAAACTTCCATTTTTGAACTAGAGAAATCCCCTCCCATTCTAATATATAATGACCCTCACGGTCATTTTTTTATATTTTAACGCACTTTCAATATCCAAAAAAATTTTGTAACTGCCCTAAGTTATTTTTGACTTGTTGGGATTGATAGTGTGGTTCTCAGGCGGTTCATTTCAGAATTTTAGTAATATCTAATATATTGTGAAATATTTGATTTAAATTGTCATTTGGTAGAAATATTATTGCCTTCTAAATATTTTGATATCTACTAAATTATTTAACTGATTGAATACTTATATTACCTTACAATTGCTTTTCTAGTCTATTAACATTTTAAGAGGAGATAGTAAATTTAAAGATGTTAAAATATTATTATTATATAATAGAGGTTTTATTAGAAATAATTTTCTATTAATTATGGTATATTAGAGTTTTTATATTTATTTTACCACGAACCTATGCAATACCCAATTACATAAATAAAGAAATTAAAATATTTCGATGTTTCCGCCTACACTTCACCTGGAGGAAAAATGGGTGGACAACAGTTTGAATCCATGTTGAGATGTCACCACTAATAAACACATCAAGTAATACCCAAAAATGGGTATAGCTAGATATATTTGATTAGATTATTTTATTTATTTAAAAGGTTTTATTAGTTAACTACAAGATCTCCTAACTATTAAGTTATTTTAAAAGATTCAAGATTTGTCGACAATTGCTTGTTATGTATATCAATATATGTGTATTATTATCTTAATGGTTTGAATATTAATTATATGGGTGAACTTTCTTCACTATTGTTCCTTAGATTCAGTGATCCTTTAACAAGAAAGGCAAATAACCCTTTTTGAAATTGACAACTTTTCATGAAAATAGGTAAAAAAAAAAGGCACCCTAGAACGTCTTCCTACATTTTAAATATATGCTTCAGGACATAATTCTTCAAGATGAATATTTAGTGAAAAAATATTTAGATGTTATACGTGATCAGTGAAAGAAAATCAATTATTTCAAGCTCGGGTTTTAGTGGCACTATTTGGAAGCTTCGCGGAAAGACATTTTCCCTTTGGCATCCAGGTAGGCTAGGCTTACTCTCCCTTTAGATTGAGCTTATTTTTTGAAATTATGGACTATTATGCTAGCTCTAGATAATTACTTGTAGTTGCATACCGTTATATATATATATATATATATATATATGTAGCATGCCTTATTTATCTAGATTAGTATCCCTTTCTTGTAAATTTTGTTAGTTGTCTTTCCATATAATATAGCGTCTATCACTTTAGGGCGTGGAATTAAATTGCAAAACTTTGAATTTTCCCCTTTAGAATTAAGACATGCGCACGGTAATTAGAAGTATTTTAGCTTCTGTTCAGGTTAAGCATATACTTTATTTCTATTATTGATTGTGAACTTTTGTACCACGTTGACATTGTTATGGTATGGTATTAATTTTAATATTATAGTTAGGTATGGTTACTATTAGTTTTGGTTCAAGTCTGACATTTGATTATTATTGTTACAATGAGTTTCGGTTTGAGTCAGATATTTGATTATTGTGGTTCCATTGAGTTTTAGTTTAAGTCCAACATCTGATTATGGTTGTGTTTCTGTTGAGTTCTGGTTCAAGGTCGGCATCAGATTATGAGTTCTGCTGTTTATTACATATGTGGCCTCTCTTATTACACATTATATCCAATTTAAATCTGGCATGTGTCCTCTTGTTATTATCTATGACTACCAATTTAAGTCTTGTATCTGGCCTGTAGTTACTGCCCATTGGTCCTGGTTCACATCTGGTGCATATCTGGATGACTACTATGATTTCTTAGGATTGTCTCAGTTACAGATTTTTTAAGTTTACTTTATTTAATTGCTACTTGGGTATCCCACCGGCTCATGGGGGTACGGTTGGGTTAATTATCTTTTTTAATATGCCTAGCAGGATTATGAGGACTAGTTAAGTTATGTTTTTGTGCCTAGCGGGCTTATGGGGCCCAGTTAGGTTATGTTTGATTTGTCTATATTTACTGCGTTATTTATTTTTTGTATCGCTCATATTTATTCCTTTATCTTATTAGTGTAGCTTGGCAGTTGTTTACCTTTCTGACCCTTTTTACTGTTGACTTAGATTACATCCTTGCATTGTAGTTACACTTTTTTTATATTGAGCTCAGGCAATAGATGATGCTTACTGAGTACCTGGTGCTTTGGTACTTATACTACACTTTTGCATCTTTTACTTGATGCATATCCGAGTTGTAGCAGCCGACATTGACGTGATTCCTATCTTCCAGTACTGATTTGGAGCAAGGTGAGCTTACTGTCGTTTGAGGCTGCTTGTCCTCTTCCTACTTTGGTTTAGTCTTTTGTACTCGAGACTTCTTGTGTATGTTGGGTATATTTTCTTATTCTATCTAGTAATCTTAGTAGTGGCTCTAGTACCAACCTTACCAGGTCTTAGGAGGGATTCTTTTGTGTAATTGGTCCTTTTCATTCCCTTGTTTTAGTATATGAGAAATGTTTACTATTTTCCTTTTGTTACTTTTTATTACTATTGCTATTATTTTAAGTGATCTTTTCTGATTTCGGCATATTATCCTGCTACCTATTATTTCGGGCTATCTTGGCTTAGGTGCCATCATAAATGTAGAAATTGGTTTGTGACATCTTGGTATTAGAGCATAGGTTTTACCGGTAATATTGGTACTATAGCCAATGTTTAGTAGAGTCTAGCGGATCAACACAAAGACATCTGTATCTTTTCTTCGGGAGGACACAGTGTATTTTTAGGGAATGATCTCATTTTCTTGGTCTATTTTTGTGCGTTGGGTCTGAGTTGGTTGTAATTTTTATTTGTTCACTCTATACATAGATGGCTAGGCTGCAAAGTTTGAGAGTTGGGTATTAGGACCCCAGGTCCACTGCAAGAGTTCCAGCTTGGGGTCGAGATCAACCCAGAGGTCAGGGCCAAGACAGTACAGTAGCCCCAGTTCGAGATTAGGCCAGGGATTCATCAACTGATCCTGTTATAGATCCGGGGACTGAGGGAGCTCCAAGTATTCACCTACGACAGCAGGTGAGCCAGGGGACAGCCCAGGCTTTACCAGGCTTTATATCTTTGTTGATTCTTTGGGATGCATTGGTACATTTATTAGGGTTAGTTGGTGGTCCACCAACCGAGGAAGCTCAGCTAGCAGCACAGAGTGGAGTTAATTTAAGAACACAACCTGCGGCAGTGACACCTAGGGTAGATGTCCCGCTAACACCTGTAGTCCCATAGCCGGTAGTAGCCCAACCATTTATGTCTTTAGAGGAGCAGAAGATATTAGGCTGATTTTTGAGATTGATACCACCCAGGTTTGTTAGGATCCTAGGAGAGGTGCTAATGAGTTTCTATCCAGTTTTGAGGAGCAGTTGTGGAATTTAGGGTTGGTTGAGGTACGAGGAGTCAACGTTGTTTCTTATCAATTTGAGATGGCAATAAGGAGGTGGTAGAGAGGTTATCTTTAATCAAGTCTGATTAGATATCCACCAGTGACTTGGTATCAGTTCTCCAAGGTTTTCTTAAGGAAGTTTATTCCTCGAAGCATACGTGAGTATCTTCAGGATGAGCTTACAACATTGAGACAAGGTTCTATGTCTGTGGCTGAGTATGAAGCAAGATTCCAAGAGTTAGCCAGGCATGCCACTATGATTCTTCCTACAGTGTATGAGCGGATTCGATGCTTTATCAGGGGATTAAGATTATGACTTCATACGGCTACACAGAGTTTAGTGATTTAAGGGAAGTCTTTTTCTAAGATAGTTGAGCATATTTATTCTATAGAGGAGATAGATCGTGAGGCCCAAGGGGACAATGATAAGAGACCATGTTACCAGGCAGCTACAACAATTCATAGTTCACAAAAGGATTTCACAATAAGTACCCCCAACAGTAGACTTCTCAGAATTAAGGTCAGCCTATTCAGCCCGTCCAGGCATTACTTCATATATCAAATAGGGTCCAGTCTAATTTTAGTAGTTCCAGTGGTCAGAGTAGCAGCCAACCACAAAGGGATGTTCAATCAAGATCATCGAGTCATGGTTGCCATTCTGGATCTACTGGACCTTCTAGATAGAGCAGGGTGCCCAAGGCATATTATGACTATGGTGTTGTTGGTCACTTTCCCCGTGTGTGTCCTCAGTGTAGTATGATTGAGCCTTTAGTTTTGATTGTACGGACAATCAAATCAGTACCACCATTAGGTAGGAGTGATGCATAGAGTCATGGGGATTGTCCCCAAGGTTCTAAAGGTAGTCGTATAGGAACCCGGTCCAGTAGTAGACAGGGTTATTAGTATGTTGTACTAGGTAGATCTGAGTTTGAGGCTTTAAGTGCTGAGATCACCGGTATGGTTTTTATCCCGTTAGCCATCTTCTTCTTTGTTTGATCCCGATTTCACATTTTCATATGTTTATGCTTATTTTGCATCGCGGTTAGTTTCATGTTCGGAGTCTTGGCACATTCGGAGTTTTATTCTGTGCTATTGAATATAGCTGTCTTTCTGGGTGATTCTTTTGTAGTGGATCGGTTATATAGATCATATTTGGTGATCATTCGAGAGTTTGATACTTAGGTTGATCTCATTGTGAGGCAAGATTTTGTTAGTCGTGTGTCGATGAGACTTATTTTTATTTTCTGTCTAGGAGACTGATATTTATGGGTTATGAGTCATTTCATGCTTATGTTTAGGATGTCAGTGTTGAGAGTCTATTTTGTGACACCATCCCTATGGTTTGCGAGTTTCCTAATGTGGTTCTGATCAACCTACCTGGCCTTTCTCCCAGGCATGATATGAACACCCATTATCCCTACCTATTTGAGCCATTAGGTACATCCTTATGCTTTACTTTCGCGAACGAAAGTCCTTTAAGTAGTGGATGTTGTAATGATCCTCACGGTCATTTTTTTTGTATTTTAACTCGCATTTGATATCCAGAGATTTTCTATAACTGCCCCAAGTTATTTATGACTTAGTGGGACTGATAGTTCGATTCCCAGGCAGTTCGTTTCAGAATTTTAATAATATCTAATATATTGTGAAATATTTAATTTAAATTGTCATTTGGTATAAATATAATTTATTTCCTTCTAAATATTTTGATATCTACTAAATTATTTAACTTATTGAATATTTATATTATCTTACAATTGCTTTTCCAGTCAATTAACATTTTAAGTAGAGATAGTAAATTTAAAAATGTTAAAATATTACTACTATATCAAATAGGTTTTATTAGAAATAATTTTCTATTAATTATGGTATATTCAAATTTTTATATTTATTTCACCATGAACCTATGCAATACCCGATTACATAAGTAAAGAAATTAAAATATTTGGATGCTTCCACCTACACTTCACGTGAAGGAAAAGTGGGTGGACAACACTTTCAATGCATGTTGAGATATTGCCACTAAGAAACACATCAAGTAATACCCAAAAATGGGTATAGCTAGATGCATTTGATTAGCTCATTTTATTTACTTTAATGGCTTTATTAGTTAACTACGAGAGCTCCTAACTATTAAGTTATTTTAAAAGATTCAAATTTTGCCAACAATTGCTTGTTATGTATATCAATATATGTGTATTATTAGCTTCAAGGTTGGATTATTAATTATATGGTTGAACCTTCATGACTGTTGTTCCTTAGATTTCAATGATACCTTAACAAGAAAGGCAAATAACCCTTTTTGAAATTGACAACTTTTCATGAAAATAGGTACAAAAGTACGAACGTCTTCCTATTTTTTAAATATATGCTTCAGCACATAATTATACTAGATGAATATTTAGTGAAAAAATGTTTAGATAGTATACGTGATCAGCGAAAGAAAATCAATTATTTCTAGCTCTGGTTTTAGTGGCACTATTCGGAACCTTTGCGTAAAGATATTTTAGCTTTGATGTCCAGGTAGGCTAGGCTTACCTTACCATTAGATTGAGCTTATTTGCTAAAATTGTGGACTGTTATGCTAGTTCTAGATAATTACTTATAGTTGCATACCGTTATATATATATGTAGCATGCCTTCTTTATCCGGATTAGTATCCCTTTCTAGTATATTTTGATAGTTGTCTTTCCATATAATATAACGTCTATCACTTTAGGATGTGGAATTAAATAGCAAAACCTTGAATTTGCCCCTTTAGAATTAAGATATCTGTACAGTAATTAGACATATTTTAGCTTCTGTCCAAGTTCAGCATATACTTTATTTCTGTTATCGATTGTGAACTTTTATAGCATGTTGACATTGATATGGTATGGTATGAATTTTAATATTACAGTTGGGTATGGTTACTATTAGTTCCGATTTGCGCCTGACATTTGATTACTGTGGTTCCATTGAGTTTCGATTTGAGTCCGGCATCTGATTATGGTTGTGGTTCCACTGAGTTCTGGTTTGATTCCAACATCTGATTATAAGTTCTATTTTGTATTATATATGTGGCCTCTCGTTATTACACACTATGTTTAGTTCGAACCCGGCATATGTCCTTTTCATATTATCCATCACTACCAATTAGATTCTGGTATCTGGCCTTTTGTTACAACACATTGGTGTAAGTTCAAGTCTGATGCATATCTGGATGACTACTACGGTTTGTTGGTATTGGCTCAATTACAGAATATTTAAGTTTATGTTCTTTAATTTCTACTCGGGTGTCCCACTGGCTTATGGGGCTATAGTTGGGTTAATTGTCTTCTTTAGTGTGCCTATTGGGATTATAAAGGCCCAGTTAGGTTTTAGTTGGGTGCCTAACGAGCTTATAGGGGCCCAGTTAGGTTATGTTTGATTTGTCTATAATTACTGCATTATTTATTTTCTGTACTGCTCATATTTATTCCTTTATCTCATTGGCGTAGCTTGGCAGTTGTTTACCTTTTTGTCCCTTTTTACTGTTGACTTAGATTACATCCTTGCATTATAGTTACACGTTTTATATATTTAGCTCAGTCGAACAATGATGCCTACTGAGTACCTGTTGCTTTGGTACTCATACTACACTTCTGCATCTTTTCCCAGATGCAGATTCGAGTCATAGTAGCCAACATTAATATGATTCCTACCTTCCAATACTGATTCAGAGCATGGTGATCTTACTATTGTATGAGGCTGATCCACCTATTTCTACTCTATTTTAGTATTTTGTACTCTACACTACTTGTGTATATTGGGTATATTTTGGATTTTGTCTATTATTCTGGGTATATTTTAGTAGTGGCTCTAGTACAACTTTACAAGGTCTTGGGAGGGATTCTTTTGTGTATTTGGTCCTTTTCCTTCCCTCGTTTTAGTATATGAGAAGTGTTTACTTTTTTTCTTTTGTTACTTGTTATTACTATTTCTTTCATTGTAAGTGTTCTTTTCTGATTTCTGCTTATTAGCCGATTATTACCTATTATTCTGGGCTATGGCTTGGCTTGCCTACTGGGGGGAACATGGTAGGCGCCATCATGACTTGAGAAATTGGGTCCTGACATAATATTGGTTCATTAGGAAAATAGAAACGGACCTTTTGGGTCCTACAATTTAGAGAAGAATAGCACGAACGGAGCCAATCCATCCATAAGATTACATCAAAATCCACCATATCAAGTCCACCAATGTCTCCCTATGATGAATGGATACCACATAATCTATATAGATTTTTCTAGCAATAATAGAGTCACCCACATGAGTAAAAATATAAAAGGGATTGAAAATTTTCAGGAGCAAAACCAAACCCTACAACCACGTAAGGGGCAATATAAGATAGGATAGGATCTGGATCAAGTAAATAGTAAACATCACGGGAGAAGAGTTGTAACATACCAGTGATAATATCTGGGGATACCTCAGATTCTTGATGAGTAGAAAGTTCATAGAGGCGATTTTGACCATTGCAGGTACCTAAAGTGGCTCCTTAGATGCAGGAGCCGAAGAAGTAGCAATCGGGACCTTATTAGATCAGGTGTAAACTCTAGTTATAGGAAAATTCCATTAAAAATAACATGGCTGGCTACAATTTAAACAAAAATTCCTCCGCTCCTCATAATACCTATAATAAAGTTGTCCATAAAATATACAAGAAGCATAGGGTGGGAATGACTGAGTCCCACTGGCCTGAGACTAGGCACCCTATGCCGTAGGACCACTACTAACCTGAAACCAACAATCATCCAAAAACTTAGGATACAGATCACTAGATAATGAGTAAGAATTTTCCAATTCTTCTTCCTATTCAATTGTATACCATCTTTCCCACGATTCTGATGATTTGCACCCTGCTCTGCATACCTATATTTCTTGTTCTATCTTTGTCCCATCTATACCTTCTTTTTTTTCTCATCCTATAACTGATGCATATAAACCACCAGCCTGGATATATATCTATATCATTATTCATCATAACATCCTTACACTCTAATACCAAATCATGGGACAAGCCAGAAGCATACTTCCTCATTCTGAACCTCATATTAGATACCAACTCTGAAGCATAATAGGATAGTTGTTGAAACTTCAGTGAATACTCCCTAACAGTCATCCTACCCTATTTCAAGTTTACAAACTCTTTGGCCTTTGTAATGCCCCAAGAGTACACCTTAGCCGCCACACGTTGCTTACAGTCCCAAGGGACCACAAGCTAATCCATGAGATGGTACCTGCTTTGAGCACTGAGTAAACCTGATAACAAAAGGTCATATTCGAAATTTAACTAAGGAATGACATAAGGTTTAAGTAATAAATTTGATAAAATCT
>NC_061122.1:40070928-40076876 GCF_002878395.1 Capsicum annuum | reverse complement strand
TTTCTGAATTTGATCTAAGAATTCCTATGGGTCCTTATCTGACTTAGACCCCGTGAAAGAAGAAAAATTCATTTGGGTAAAGTGCCAAATTCTAGCTGCAGCTAAATTGGCCACTAGATTGGCCAAAATGACAGCTGGTCATTTATTCTGGGCAGTAACTGACTGAGCAAGAGTGATGAATGCGGTCCTAAACTCTGCATGAGAAACATGATCTCCTAAAGGGTCTTTGGGCTAAGGGGTTGATTGATTCCCATTTCTTATTTTAGGAGGCATGTTCTGTAGAAAAAAGGGGGAAATAGATTAGACTGAGAGTAACTTAAGATTATGGTCACTGGCATGACATGAATACTAAAAGAAGGGAAACTATTCCTAAAACATCTCATAGCCTCCTGCACATAAGTGTGGTGCACAACACACGCACGTACAAGACTCTACTAGATGCGACTTTTAGACTTCCTAGGACTCTAATGAATCTTAGGCTCTGATACCAAGTTTGTAACACCCCAATTTTCTGAACCGAAATGCTACACAGTGCTTATGACCTCGAAGGACCACAAGCTAACCTATGACTAATATTTGTACCTGTACACTGTAATATATGACGAATAATGCAGAAAAACATAAACAATAAGCCATAAGGTTCAATTGAATAAAATATCTGACAAAACATAATATCCATATGGGTGGAAAATACCCAAAAACAACTGAAGTCTGAATCAAATCTGAACTAAATCTGAAAGTCTCTACATACTGTCTGAGTAAGGAGTTGGAGGAACATGTCTCCAACTAACTCCATTTAGCAAAACTGAACTGAAATAATAAATGAAATAAAATAATATCATCCTCGAATAGATAAGGACTAACTACAACTCTGCGAATAAAATTCTACTGCTGATCTGGAACACGTGCCTCTGAACATATGGTGTAACATAAGAGAAAACACCATAGTGCAAATACATCAGTACGTCTGAATGTACTGAGTATACGAGTGAGGTAGGCTAAATACAAAGGGTTATATGCATGAACAATGCTGACTAATATGAATGTGAGAATACATACATGCATAAGCAACTATAACTAAAGTCATGGTGATACTGACTACTGAGTCTAAACACTAACGATAGGACTTTACAGATACTGAATAGATGAATGATTATTTCTAACAGTTTAAATTATAAAGAACTGGTCTGATTGACTGTGTCTAACAATCCTGAGATTGAATACTAGTAACATAAGCTATGACAAGTGACATAACTGATATAACTGTGATGATCGACAAGAGCAACGTAACTGATACTGAGCAACTATATTTAACAATATAAGCTCTGATAAAACTATCTGAGTTCCATTCTATATGGAGTAACTAAATTTGAGATCAGTCCTATCTAGCGGGTGATCTTTAAATCTGATAATTCTGATGCTGATTAACTATAGTTGAGATCAGTCCTGTCTAATGGGTGATCTTGAAGTCTATTTATAATAATAAGGATTGACTGTCTCTAACAGTACTGAATATGTACTACTAACTGAGTTGACTGTATCTGACAGTCCTTAATCTGTAACTAAAACTGTGGGATGTATTCATCTAACCGACATACCCCATGCTAAGCTGACTAGGGTCCAATCTCTGCCCTGACTGGAAGAGTGTCAGTATTGCACCACCAGTAAAGACAACTATTGTAGAGTTAGTCCTAATCTAGCGGGTGACTTCTCGGATCAGTCCTATACATATAAATGTGCTAACGGGTGACTCCTGATTATGTCAGTCCTATCTAATGGGTGACATCTCGTACCTACGCTGGCTACGTAGTTCTGGAACTTAGGGATTGCTTCTAAGAATCTCCGTCCTTTTTAGCAGTTGAGTCCCCATCCCTAGGCTCACTCGGTGCTGAATTCTACTCCCATCTGAAAGACACTGAACTGGATAACTGGGCTAAACTAAATAACTGAACTAAACTGATTAGCTGAACTGATATTGGTGGTATTGTTTAGTGGAGCTAAACTAAGTTTACTGAGTTTCCTTGACTGAAGGAACATACTGAGTTCTGAGGACTGACTGAGAGTACTGAAATTACTGAGATCGCTAGGAATACTGTTGTTACTGAGATCACTGAGATTACTGAGTACTGAGGTTACTGAACTACTGAGACTGTTGAGATTTCTAAGTTTTCCTGAGTCACATGACTAACTGAATTCTATAGACCATTGCTTGACTAAGAGTATCATGATAACATGACATGGCACTAGGCACACAGCTATATTATTTTGGGTACAAGTACCCCCAGGACTCTATGGAAGGAAACTAACACACATGACTGACTTGATCATAAGAATAGAGTCCACAATTCACAATATCATAAGTAGGGGATTTCATGCTACACTTGGTTCTCAACATCTTATACATGGAAGGGGATGCGTACAACATGTATATACTAGTGTTGCTTGAATATCATGCTCATTCCATATCACAACAATAACACACAACAATAACGTGGAGTTCATGTGGAATCATAAAGAATAGAACATGGAGTTGTTATTTAAGTACTATTAAGTCATAAAAACATGGATTCTATCATTCTTGGCATTTTATCAAACATCTTACATGCACAACTTTGGGCATAGGTGTACTTACGAATTTGACAATCTTAATCCATCCAAAATTCATGGGTTTCAACTAACCTACTCACATGCTTCATGAAAAACACATCAAGATACAACCTTGAATCCAAATAACAATCATCAGCATGAATATAGTCATAACACAACAACAAAATCACAATTTATAATTTAGAACATGATTCTTGAGCTCCATGGATAAAAGGGGCCCATGGATTAACACTACGCATACCTTAAAGCTTGATCTTGAAAGCGATCTAATGTTTCTTGAAGGTTCTTGAAGGTTCTTGAAGAAATCCTTAGGCTTGTTCTTGATTTTTCTTGACTAGGGTTTAACCCCTTTGAGAGAGAATGTTCTTGTTCTTGAGGAGATGACCTTGAGAGAAAACCCTAATCTTATGATTGAGAGTGTATGAGAGAGCTTTTTGAGATGTTTAACTAAAGAGAATGAAAGATAATACACTCCTTGAGGGTTATAAGTCATGGAAAGTGAAGGAAAAGACCAAAATACCCTTGCAAAAATATTTCTCAATTGCTGGAAAGAAATAGATGACGAAATTCGTGACAAGCTGTCATACTGGTGATAGGTCATCACGAATTGTCGTCACAAAAAGGTGAAATCTTGGTTTTCTGGTTAAGGTTAATGACATTGGTGATAGGCCGGGCATGACGGCTTGTCACAAAATGTCGTCACTGGGGGTGAAAATCTTCCCAGGGCTGACGACATTGGTGATAGGCCATCACGGGCATAACAGCTTATCACGAATGTCGTCACTCAGTTTCCCAGTCTTACATGCCGGAGTAAAATGGGCATAACTCTATGCTCCGATATCAGATTTAGGAAAAAATGGTATCGTTGTAAAGCTAATTCAATTATATATCTTTTGGTAGGTCATGAGCTCAAAAATTCATGGTCTAATAAGATATTCTCATTTGAAGTTGACTATAGCAATATCCTTCCCAAGAATTCAATTGGTAAGGAATATTTTGATTCGTCTGATAGCTGGGAGTTATTTGAAGACTTAATATACATCTAACTTTCTCATAAAACTATAAAGAAACCATGATGTACTATACATGAGCTTGAAACATGGCACTAATATTGGTTTGGATTTTTTTCGAGGTATTACACCCTATGAGACGTACATATACATAAATTACTTATGTATATTACATTCTGATATATTATCATACACATAAATAATGTTAATGTATATGAACTATCAACTACTAATAAATCATCACATTCCAGAAAAAAACAGATATGCTGCACAACTAACAATAATATTCAAAAAATAATAATCAAATAACCTCATATTACTTAAAAAATCACAATATTCCATTACAAAAAATAATCATATTCAAATCGAAAAAAACAAAAAATCTTTGGTAGACATGGCCTTATAGTATCATCTTTTTTTGTCTTTTTTGAGGATTCTCCGATTTGATTTTTTGAACTTTGATCAGCAGCTTTCCTGAGCTTCTTTATTTTAATGGGGTCGTTATGATATTTTGATCTATTTTCAAGAAAATTAGAATCGTCGTAATCAAATTTCCTGAAAATGAATCCAATAACCCAATTTGTTGGTTCACAATGGTTTAACTGAGTTAATCCTAAACTTAAAAATTGAGTATAATCCATTTACTAAGTAATAAACAGTGAATGGAGTACATGCAAGAACTTATTATATAGAATTTTTAATTTTGGTAAAGTAAAAAGAGAAAATCTTACTCAAAGTAGGAAAACAAACTTAAACTTATTTTATTGAATGAACAGCATGAAAGAAATTATTCAATCAGCATCATATATTTTTTGGTAAAGTCGAAAAAAAACTAACCCGAGTTTTTATAAATGGCGTTTTTTGTTAGAATTGAACCCCACTGAGAAAGAATCAAAACATGGTAATTAATTCAAAAATGATAACCGCTACTTTATGGCTCCTTGATTTTAGGCTTCTTCCAAGAATAACAAATCGTAAATAATTTGGTAAAGTTATGTATAGGTACTTTTAGAGAGAAAAATTGAAAAAATAGATTTTTGTAATATGTTTTGAGAGTTGGGATTTTGTGTCATAAGTGAAACTTAAGTTGTGGCTTTGTGTAATTTTTAGTTCTTTTTTTTCTTTTAGGGCTGCTTATAGTAAGTACCAACATGCACTTTGACCCTCCTTAGTTTTGGGCTAGACCACTTCTAATGTTTATCATGTTATGCATTCACACTTTTACAACTAACACTAATTAGAGTAGGGAAAAAAAATATCCAACCTTAGATTATTTATTTCAAGTCATAAAAATATTTTTTAGATTACAAGTCATAGCAACTTCAAAACAAAAAAAAATAAAGAAAAACAAAATTTCTATTTTTTGTAAAAATGAAAAACAACCTTAAAATAAGAAATTGATTGTCAAAAGATCTCAAATCAGCCCTAATTTCTCTCTTAAACGATTTTTTTTCCTTATCTCAACTGAAAATATTATCTATATAAAATAAAAATATTTTAATATTTTCTAAATTATAACTATAATTTTACATATACAGGTGTATGTGTATCTATAATCTATAATCTATAATCTATTAAAAGTGTAAAGACCCTTAGAAAAATGATTTGAACTTTTTGCCATTCATTAAAAGATTCTTCTTTAGACAAAACTGTCTTTTCACTATTTTTTAAAACTAGAATAGTGTACGTGCATTGCACGTGTATCATACATTTTATATATATATATATATATATACCATAGAAAAAAATATACAATTACTTGTTTTATTAGTATTATATAATTATTTGATATTGTGAGCTATTTGTAGAAATTAAGGGAAAAATATATGCCAAAGTATATGATATTGTGAGATATGTAGATTAAAGCTTCAATTTTATTGAATATGTAATAAAAATGAAACAAATTGTTATTATAAAATATATTTTAACTTATTGATGAAGAATATATTATCCCCCATTTAATAGATGTTAAATTTATTAAGCTTTATTGTCTCTCATCATTTTCAAGCAATTCATAATATTATTTTTTTGAGAGAATTTATAATATAATTATAAGAAGTAATAATATAATATTACGATTAGATAATAGAGTGATTATAAAACTGTTCATAAAAAAATATTAGAGAATATTTTGTTATTAATAAGAAACATTAAACAAAAATGTATAATATCTTTCTCAAAAGTTTTTGTAAAATTTATTAATAAAATTATTTTCATTTTTTTTTAAAATGATAAGAGGTCCAATAATATATTATGCATTTCATTTCATACTATTTAGTTTTTTTTCTATAACCTGTGACGACTTGATTAATGACAATGATATTTTAATAC